>NW_015175381.1:223090-236768 GCF_001447785.1 Gekko japonicus | reverse complement strand
AGGACGTCCTTCTTCACCCAAAGAGTGATTAACACTTGGAATTCACTGCCACAGGAAGTGGTGGGTGCTACAAGCATGGATGGCTTCAAAAGGGAATTAGATAAGCATATGGAGCAGAGGTCCATCAGTGGCTATTAGCCACAAGGTATAGCTAGGGGCTCTGGGGCAAGTGATGCTCTGTCTTCTTGGTGCTTGGGGGGGGTCAACAGTGGGAGGGCTTCTAATGTCCTGGCCCCACTGCTGGACCTCCTGATGGCACTGGTATTTCTGGCCACTGTGTGACACAGAGTGTTGGACTGGATGGGCCTTTGGCCTGATCCAACATTGGCATCTCTTATGTTCTTATGTTAAATCTGTGAGCCACCTTAGGTCAGCCCAACAAACTAGCCTGGAATGAATTAATGCTAGATTCCAACAGGTGAACATCGGTGCCATTTACTGGACTACACTAGTAAGCAGCCGTGACTCAGTTATAGAGCAATTGCCAGATTCAATCCCCGGCATCTCAAGTTACAAGAATCTGTCAGCACATGATGTGAAAGACCTCTACCTGAGACCCTGGAAAGTCACTGCCCGTCAGAGCAGACAATACCGACTTCGATGGACCAAGGGTCTGATTCGGTATAAGGCAGCTTCCTGTGTTCATGTGTACACTCAATTTCACCAGCCATGGCTGGTCTGTCAAATAAGGAACACAGATTCATTGTTTTAATTAAGATTTTATAATGCATCCTTTCTAATGAATGCAATCATTCAAACCCCATGCCATCAAATGCAAAAATGCAATTTAAGCCTACAGTGTGGTAAGAAAATGAGTGTCTATTTAAATTTTAACGATCAGTGAAATAAATCCTCAGGTGGAAAGACACTTGGTTAATAAGTGACTCTATTTAAAGTATAGAAGGAACTCCAAGCTAAGGAGATAAATGGAGCACATTCTCAAAACAGCCAGACATTTCTGCTGCAAGTTTCACAGTGCCAGGAACATCCTGGACAAGAACAGTATTCCCCCCTGCAGATATCTTGGGGGGGGGACACACAAAAATAATGCAAATCTTAAAAATAGACCTCATTTTGTATTCTGTAAGAGTGGTTTCTTTTTCATAAATTCAAGTGGGGACATGCCTGACCTCTGGTGTCAAAAACCAAGTACTGAGCATGATAACAAACACACATTGCTCCTGGAATCTTTTCCTTGCCAGTGTGGATTACTTCTAGCACATGAAGTGCTAACCCTAACCCTAACCCTAACCCCCACCATAACATACCTCATCTATGTACGCCATATTTCCATAAAACTATCTGCATCTGATAAGATTTAAGCAGATTACAGAGAAAAGTGAATTTACATCCCTTGGACAGGATGTATTGTGCTGTTGATTTTCTAAGCCAAATATTCCACTGATGCCAAAGATCAATAATGAAGTTAAGGCACTTAGGAAGTTCACAGACCATGCAGTGAATGTATAAAAGACTGGAATGGTTCAAATGTTAATGTACATCCAACCCTACACACTTAGGTTTCCAGACCACCCGAACAAATTGGCCCCTATCACCCACAAGCAAAGATCAGAAATGGGCAGCCTCTGGTGTGCCAGAGGATCCAGTAAAGGAAAGAGAAGATTTAATAAGACCAATCCATATGGGGTCAAAAAAGCAGGCTGAGCTAGATGATTAGCAGGGGGGAAAGGTATTGGTTGTCAACATTAAAAAAAACACTTTAGGGATGCCATACATGTTAGCTAATGGGACTTCTTTTTTTAAAGAACCCTTTGTCACAATACCATGTGTTTGTAAAACATAAACAGATTTCTCTTATTCCAGAACTCTCTGGGAAAGCCTTTTACCTAGTGAGCAAATGTGCCTTTTTATTTCCACATTGTCATTGGGAATGTTTATGACCATCTATTTTCACTGTTGGTGTTGCTGATCTGTTTGCTTCTTTTACACATTTTATTGCAGTTGATATGGTATTTATACATAGCTTTATAAATGGTTTTATAAATGCAGCTATATAATGCTGATTTATTGATGCAGAAATTTTAAAAAATTGGAAATATTTTGTCATAAAAAAAGAACATGAGAGAAAAATAAAAACTCACAGATTAGATCTGTTTCTGAACAACAGCAACAAAATCAAAATGGGGATATCAAAATTAAGCCAGCCAGCTTGTGAAATTGGGTAGTTTCCCTGCTTACATTAAACATTTATTGGTTCTCGTTAAATTGTTGTTTGACTGTATTGTTGTTGTTGTATGTTTAAAATCATAAAATAAAATTTTAAAAAATGGCTGCACAGCATGCTTCTTTTGTGACATTGTGAGTAACCCTATAGCCTTCTTTGTCTTTACATTATATAGTAGTGGATCTTGAATACACAAGACAAAAGGCAAAGTACCTTCCTTTTTAGGAATCATGATTCAAGATTTGTTAGGGTGAGCAGCACCATCTGGAACTAAAAAGCAGCTTTTCCATATGGAAAGAAATAGAAATGTATGCTGGTCATTTTCATCTTAAATTTGATTTGAACAAGTTCAATATTCTGCAGTTATTTTGATCAAAATGAATTTCCGAATACTGATCAAAATGGAAAAAAAAATGATTTGTAGTTTGTGCTCACTTTAAGACTGCAATAAACATTTCTCTGGAATGCACTGGATGTGCACATGTGCAGTTAGATAGTCATATGCTAACTATCGTGTGCCTAGGAGTCAGGCTCATTGGCAGCAGGCAGTCCTGAATCAGAACTATTTATGGGGGTTGGGCTGGAGCTTTTGGCTGCAGTGACTGGCCACTGCCCCCCCCCAAGTATAACTCCAACTTCTTGCCAATAAAGCATCTCCTGTGCATTTGCCCCTTCCTCAGCAGATCTAGCATGAGGCCCTGGCTCTGCTTGACCTCTTACTGCTCCCAAGCCTTGCCAAGTTCACTTTGTCCAAACACACAGACACACACACAGATCATTTGACGTTTGTGCTGCTTTTTGAGCAATGGCTGACCACAGACTCGTTGAGCCCCTCGGCTCTTGGCTGGCCCTCTTACATAGCCTAGTGGAGCTTGTGGTAGCCTTACTCTTTTCCCAGTACTTGACCTCCAAGGAAGATACTATAGAACATACTTATATCTTACAGATCAGAGTCCTTCTGGACAGATCAGCTTCACCCAGAATTGGGTGTGTAGACATACAGAAGTGCCCTTTATATATATTTGTACGCAAGGCATGCTGAGCTGTGAAAAACTGAATATAACCCAGCAGCACTGCTCCATGACTTACCATCCTCTTTTGTGCGTGTAAAAATCTGCTCACTCCTGACACCGTCTCCAGCTCGTGTGAATGCCAACACCTGGATGCTGTAGTTTGTGTACTTTTCCAGGCCATCAAGCTCTAACAAGGGCTGCGTGGTGGTAACATTTTTAATTTCCCCCAGCTCTAGGGAGCAGAAAATTAAACTGAGTTAGTGGCAGTGCCATTCTTCTCCTATTGAGGGATAATTATATCACTGTGAGTATGAGCAAGAAATTGCTGGATTATAATATGTAACTCTAGCAAGGATAAAGTTTATTATTATTAAATCATAATAATGTTAAATGCCTGTAGTCTACATTTAATCATAAAAACCACATCTGTCTTACAGAGAAAAATAAACATGCAGAACACTTTGAAGTTATTAATGCATCATTTTAGGCTCATTATACTATTTTTAGAAATAAATACAGGCTGCTAAATTATTTTGATTTGAAAATATTATGAAACCATATTTTTACTTTCCTGATATTTTTATTTCAGAAATAGCAGTATAGGTAAATGAAAAATATTAATCGTTTGTAAAGGGTCATAGAAAACTTTACTGGGTCAGAATAAAAACTTGCCTAACCAATATCACAAGCTACAAAGATACAGGATAGCGCTATGAAGAGCATCCTGGCCCTGCTAGATCACTACTATCTTCCTGTTTAATACACTGCCAAATGTTTTCTTATGCCCAGGAAGCATCAGAAAACATTATACACAAATGGAGAATTCTAGTACTGTGGTACAAGGATACTTACCGCCATCTAAAAGGTTAGCCCAATATATAACCCTGAATCCCTGTAATATTCCATTGAGGGCATCTTTGGCAAGAGTAGACCAGGTAATTGAGATGGTTTCTGGTGATGTAGCAATAGCTTGAACGTTCTCTGGGGGGGAACTGGGAACTGAAATGAGAACATCATTTTTAATTGTGACTTTTTGTACTAATGAAAAATGAAAAAAATATAAAATGCATTATTTAGTTTTCTTAGGTAAGTTTGTAGAGAATATAAATGAAAATACTATTTCTAAGCCCAATTCTATAATGCAAGGCAGACAAACTGATGATGTTGCACCCTACAGTCAATACTTAGGGGCTAAATGAGATGAGACAACCATCCCCATGTTTGCCCCAACAATGTGCTGTCATTTTACAGAGTGAGTTCCCACTGTAGAACTCCTTTTGACAGTGCCACAGGGCCCCAATTCTGGTTGGGACCACTATGGTGATTCCTGCCTTCACCCCCCATTCTGTTTTTCCAACCTGAAAGGGTGCCACAGGACCGTTATTTGCTGACACACCTCTATTGCAAGTGACCATAAGCCACTATTTTTGCCATATGAGAAGCGGGCCAAAGGCTGAATTGCCTTGAAATGCCATGAAAATACTATGTGTTTTCCATCCAGGTGTTGCTATCCTCACTGAACAAAGACTGTGAAGTTGCTCCTTTCATTGCACTCCTTGGTTTACATTAAAAAGGTAAAGGTAAAGGTTCCCTTGCTCGAAAGCCAGTCGAATCCGACTCTAGGGTTGCGGTGCTCATCTCCGTTTCAAAGCCGAAGAGCCAGCGCTGTCCAAAGACATTTCCATGGTCATGTGGCCGGCATGACTACACACCAAGGCACACGGAACGCTGTTACCTTCCCACCAAAGCGGTACCTATTTATCTACTTGCAATTTCTTGCTTTCGAACTGCTAGGTTGGCAGGAGCTGGAACTAGAGACGGGAGGTCACTCCGTCTTGCGGCACCCGGGTCTTGAACAGCTGAACTACTGACCTTCCACAGCCTGCAGTTCAGTGTCTTAACCACTTGAGCCACCGCAGCTCCATTTACATTACTCATATGCATATCAACAAAGCATTTAGCAGAACAATGGATGGAATGGTAATCAGTTCACGTTTATATTTTACATGCAGCAACTTGTGTATAATGTTTTGTAGGGATGGGCACAGACCTGAACACCGAGCCAAAGCCCGACCTGGACTTTGCCCAGTGTGGGCCCTGGCCTGGCCTGGCCACATTACCCAGAAGTGATGCAAACACATCACTGATGCACTTGCGTCATTTTCAGAAAACATGGGCATGCTGGGGGCCAGGGCCTGACACCACCCGAGATGGCAGGTGTGCATTGCTTCCAGGTAATGTGGGCATGCCAGGGCGGGGCCTGACACTGCCCAAATAGGGTCTGTTTGGGCGGGGTTTTGGGCTTGGGGGTTCAGTCTAGAGCCACCTGGCTCATGAGCCCTGGACTGAACCAGGATTTCCCGGTCCGTCTCCATCACTAATGTTTTGTCTGTTTATATGCCTGCATCTGAACACATAACAACAAATAGTTAACATTAATATTTGAACAAGTCACCTGTTTTCATTGGTCTGAACAAGCATAAAATATTTTCACCAAAGGATGAGCTATTATTGTAGAAAAACACCATCTGGAGTTGTTTAAGCAGTCACTCAGTGCAGTTATGGTGGTTGGACTAAGACTTGGGAAACTCAAGTTGTAGCTTTATTGAGCCACAATGCTTACTGGGTGACCTTGCGGTCAGTCTTTCATATGTTGACTTATCTCACAAGAACAAATTTAGAGTCCAGTGGCACCTTTAAGACCAAGAAAGGTTTATTCAAGGTATGAGCTTCCATGTGCATGCATACTTTTTCAAATACATTGGAATGGAAGGTAAGGGTTCAAACTTATAGGCAGAGGCTGAACAGCAAATTAACATGTACCATGATGAAGAACCCTTACCTTCCATTCCAATGTATTTGAAAAAGTGTGCATGCACACGGAAGCTCATACTGGCTGCATTCAGACAGGCAGTTTCACCCGTTGCTGTTCCCTTATGGATTTAAAGTGCATGCTCAGACAGCAACATCTGTCTGTCGTGACGCAGTCAACTGAGTCCCACTCTCCCCGCTGCGTATTTCTTTGATACCGGAGAAAGTCTGGTCCTGCTGTCTTATTGCTCTGTTGCGCACCCAAGTTGTCAGGCAGATCTGACTGGTCTCTTGTTTTCCAGCTGCCATTCTGTTTTACTAGTTAGCGAGGAGCACATAACTGCATATACGAAACTTTCTCTCTCTCACCCCTCCCCACAGGGGCTGCTCAAAACTTTGTTTTCATTTTAAAAACTCTCAAAGAAAGACAGCTTTTTTCCTGTCCTTTGGGGAAGGGGTGAATTGAAAATATTAGAGCAAGGGTGTCAAACATGCGGCCCAGGGGACTTCTATCAGGCCCACAGTGGAATTGGCTGTCTTCTGCTTCTTCTTCCAGTTCTGCTGCTGCTGTGTCATTGTAGGTTTGCAGCTTACAGATACACACCTGAACAGCATACTCAAGATTGCAACAGGACAGACATTTTATTGTAATAATTCAGAGCAAGAGGTGTCAGTTATCAGACAAATAAAGAAAATATCGCATGAGTGCCAATGTTTTAAGCATGTTTTTATTTTAAGTTTTAAAAAAACCCTTTGTGTTTGTGTCCTTTATAAAGTTTATATCTCCGTTACCTGGCATTACATTTTATGACACATGGCCCGGCCCAACAAGATCTCATTTATGTCAGATCTGGCCCTCATAAATTATGAGTTTGACACCCCTGGATTAGAGGGTGAACTCCATATCCCATCAGTCTCAGCAAGCACTTGTGTACATGCTCAGAGGGCAAACTTTTTTAAAAAATGGCCAGCAACCCCATGACCTAATATATACCAGCAGGCTGATCAGTGCTTGTGGGCATGCTCCGAGTACAAACTTTTTTAAAAGATGGCTGACAGGCTGACTCCTTGCCTGCTGCTGTCTGATCACGTAAAAGCGCTTTGAAGAGTGCTAAAAGGGGTGAGTCTGGTCAGGAGAAAATAACCTGGCTCAATTAGAGGCAGGGCAACAGTGGATTGAACTGTCCGTCTGAACACAGCCACCTTGAATAAACCTTAGTTGGTCTTAAAGGTGCCACTGGACTCTAAAATTGTTCTGCTGCTTCAGACTAACACAGCTGACCACCTGGAATTATCTCACAAGGTTATTGTGCTAATAAAATAGGGGGAAAGTTGCCATGTACCTTGGAGGAAGGGATGTTTAAGAATAGTTGGATAGCTATCAAAACTAGCTCAGGAATATTTTAAATACAATGCCAGCAAACAAGAGTCCTTTACTCATACAGGACTCCCATTGCCAGTGATTGAAACATTTATAGATGCTTGTAGTACCTTCCCCACTCCAGACTGAGCAACTGAAAATCATGGTTGCATATGGGGAGTGTCTTAGCTGTGACACAGGTAATATTTGTAAACCTTTGGGTATACAGAGTAATATCTGGCTCTTACTAGGTTCTGGGACCTCACATAACAGTGCTAAGACTATCTCCCAGCAGTATCAAGTTGAGTAAAAAAACAAATATATCTCTATATAATAATTCTGTTTTCGAGTGGCAACATTCCATGCTCTCCCTCAGCCACTGGCTCGTCAGCCGCCACTCAAGAGTACTCGCGTGCCATTGGCCAGGTGCTGGGTCTGCTCCTCATCCCTGTGCCCTGTCAGAATTACTGGCAAACAGCTTTCTCTCTTGACGAAGATGCTTGTTCTGTGTGGAACTAACTTTCCCCTCAGTGGCTGTTGGTAGGTGTCACGAAATAGCAGTTACCTGTGTTTGTAAGATGGCTGTGGTTATTTGTTTAGAATGTTCCCCCATAAGGTTTAATTGAGCTGTAGTTCCAGAGAGGGGCCTGCAAGGGTATCACTCACTGACCTGAATGGGGCTTTCTCATCTGCTGGCCTACAGTTCCCAGTTGCCCCAAGCAGTGTTCCCTCTAAGCTGAGTTAGTGTGAGCTAGCTCACAGACTTCTAGCCTCCAGCTCACACATTTTTGTCTTAGCTCAGGAAGGATGGCTCCAGAGCAAACTAATTTATGCAGTAGCCAAACTGCTCACTCACAACTTTAGTGCAGGTAGCTCACAAAGTAGAATTTTTGCTCAGAAGACTCTGTGGCTTAGAGGGAGCATTGGCTTCAAGGCCAAAAAAATGTGGGAAAACAGGGACTGTCCGAAGGCAGTCTTTGTCCCTAGGAGCAGCAGAAATTCAGTCACTTCACAGTCGGCTGGACTGGGGAATGAATGGAAGTTTCCCTGCTCTCTTGGTCAAGAGAGAGAAGCTGAAGTACAGGTGAGCCCACAACCTCCAGAGGCAGAGAGCATTGTGTGTAAGGAAAGAGGATTGTGTTTAACCCCCTGTTTATTTATGTTCTGTTGGTTCATCATAGTGTGTGCTTACTCCTACAGTTTGTGTGCTCCATAACTGTGTAAATAGTTAAATAAATTCTTGGGCTAATAATCTGTGTTGTGCTCTGATCACATAGTCTCCCCTGCTCTGCACAATACCAAAGGGGAGCCCAGGGAAGCAAGGAAAGACCAGACCCTTGGGTTGCCAACTTTCCAGAGATCCCCAAAGATTGGGGATTCCATCTCCAAATAGGGAGATTCGGCCAGAGGGGTCTCACTGTCCCTCTAAAAAAGCAGGTAGCAGAGATCAGTTCCTCTGGAGAAAATGGTGCACTCTGTGTCATTATACCCTGCTGAGGCCGCCACAGCACATTGATGCTGAGTGCCCAAGGTTTTCGCAGTCTCCCAGAGTCTCTTTCTAGAGCTCATTGTATTTATTTCCACAACGGGCCTTATTCCTAGTACATCAATAAAGAGCAGTGCCATTCTGTAAAGCTTTATCTAAAGAAACACTCAAGAAATGTAAAAGCTTTTTGTTATTTAATTAGTTTACACAGGACTATCATCCTCAGCTGATCATTTTAAGAGTGCTTTGACTGTTTAAAACATCTGAGAATTTCTCCCATGGGATCATGCTTGACTAGTCATATTAGTACATGTTTTTCCACTACTTGCTTCAATAATGGAAAAATCCCTTTTTCCCACAAGAGGGCTCTCTATCATTGATTTAGAACAGATATGCTATGCAGGGTTATCTCAATTATCTAGAAATATTCCACAGGTAATTTATTTTGGCATTGTTAGAAAGTGACATGTGTGATTATAGGTTGGTAAATTCAAGTTCTCTAGTCCAGCTATGGTTCTCAACTAACTGAGCCTGGGAAGGGAAATAGCCATTTTTATTTAATAGCATTTATATTCTAAGTCAAAATGGTCCTTGAATAAGAATAATTCAAGACTGTAAATAATAGGAAATATTATTAGCAGGAAACTCCTACTGCCTCCTGCATAGTCAGTGGCCAATATAAAAATCAGCACCCAGTTTCAGAAACCCAGATATCCAACACAAGGCTCCTAAACTGATATTGTATTGCTGGCTAAGCGCCGTAACAATAAAATTCATTCATTCATTCATTCAACTGATATTGTATCACTGCTTTGATTCCATTTAATCTGTGTTGTTGCTCTATGGATGGCACTGGTGCTAAAGGACTGATGGAAATATTAAGGGGTATACTCCTATGAAGCAATTTGAAGTGGGTAGAGGTTGTGCCCTAGGAAGACAGAGACCTAGCTCTGTCCAAAGGATTTCACAGTCAGTTTTGCTGAAGTAAGTACATTTCCTTTGGCGTGAAGACAGCTGGTTCTTACTAAAATTGCCAAGATAACAAAACAATCATTTTTATCACACCCTCTACTTAATGCTAATCAGATTACAGTATACAAACTGAAATTAAATATATGAATACATACTTTCTAAAAACATGTAATTAGACCACAAAGAAATTTCAGCATTAAAATATGCTATTTGCATGCTTACAACCTACCATCCTCAAGAGTTGTTGTAATAATTTCCTGAGAAGATGGTCCTATTCCAGCGCGATTACAGGCCTGCACCACCATGCCATATTGTGTGAATTTTTTTAGGTTATCTAAAGTGTAAACTTCACTGTCCCCAGTGGTATCGATACTGATGATGTTGAATTGGAAATTGCCCCCTGCGCTGTATTCCCGGTAACCAATCTGGTATCCTCGAATAATCCCATTTTGCAAGTGTTTTTTTGGAGCCTAGGGGAAAAAAGCAAATTCTGAACACTTTATACCATTAACAATTTAAATTATAAATTGGGGGTAGTCTGTTCCCAAGGTCCACACTACCTGAATGCAAAACTAAAGTACTGATTTGCTCTAATCTAATGATGCCAATGACTGTTATTCAAAGGAATTTAATGTATAACTATAAGCCTAATAACTGTTATATTCAAAGCCACAATGCAGTGAATCACCCTGAGCAGTAGGAGAATGTATGGTGACTATAAGGATTTATGAGCCATTTACTGTGATGTTTAGAGAATGGTATTTAAAACTTTCCCCCCACTCACAAGGTACTCTGTTATTAAACATTATCCCAAATTTCCAGCTTGCAGTTCTGATGAACAATTTCCCGCCAACGAACTGCTCTGCCTTTCTAGTGTAATAGTGCCCCATGTAAGTCAGCAGCACAGCCATTCAGCTCAGGAGAAGAAACTGTCACTGAGGTCCTGCGCACATTTAAGGGAGCTACCTGGCAAGTGCAATACCGAAAGTAGATTCAAGGTGTTAAATAATAAAATTATAACTGTATGTAGTGTCATGGGTGTACCTATATATGTGTGTGCAATATGGGACTGAGATAACACAAATGGTCAGCCACCACAATAGTATAACACTAGATTTTGCTGTCAGTGACTGTTTCATTTCATTAAAAATAAAGATTATAAAGCACAGTGTAAAATAATGCAAACATAATTAAATCCTTAAATCCTTAAATCAGATGATGAGTGCTATAAAAACTTTTCATTTCCAGTGCTACACAACATGCACTAATCAATTTATCTCAAATCAATTTGCAATGTTACCATTTAGTGCTCTAGCAGGAGCACATAATTCACAAAGCCAAGAATAATACTTTGGATTTGACTCTGCAAGCTAAATAAGAATTAAAATTTGTAAGGTTTCAAAAACAAATTTCATACAGGCAGGTAGTAACTGAACTATTATTTTGGTAGTTCTAATTTTCAATATTTGTTTTTTTCCTATTTGGGGAGAAGAGCATTGTAAGTCATTCAAGTCCTTCACTTTGATTGGTATATACAGAATGCAAATCAGGAACACAGCTTCTAAGAATGCTATCAGTATTTTAAAAATATTAAATACAATAAACTTATAGGTCAGTGATTTTTCAAACTTCCTAACCCTGGGAATCATTCGCATCATGTCTCCTGCAACAGACTTCTACTGATATGTATTCTTAACATCAATGACAAGCACATAGACAAATATATTATTTTTATATATAATTCTGAACCTGCCCCCAGTGTGAACAAAAACATCTGCACAATGGGGCCATGCACAGAAACAGATGTTTCTATAAATCAGGAGAAGCTCTATAGTTTGCAGAAAAATCTTAAAATTCAAAAGGAAGATAAAAAAATGTGAACTTTTTAAAATGATCTTACAATATTACTTAGCAAGACCTTGGCAGCTTAGGATAGGCAACCTCAAACAGGTAATCCAAAATGGCTGCTGCAATTTCATTTTGAAACCTGAGATAAATTGGAGGGACAGAGGAGTGAGAAGGCAGGAAAGACAAAATTGGCAAGGAGAGGAAACAAAGACACAGTCAAAGAAGGGAAGAAAGAAAATTGGAGCAAAAGAAGGGGCTGGAAGAAAGGAAGCAGGGACAGGATAGAACCTGCAAGGATGGCAAGTGGGAGGGGAGAAAAGTGGAGACAGCACAGGGAGGAAGACTAGAAAGGGAGTAAGATTTCCACTGCTCCCTGTGAGTCTTTGTGGGGGACTTATTTTGTTACAGAAATACTACTACTAAAGGACTCGTTCTGTTAAAATAATTGGTTACCTCTAATAATTGCTGTAGTTTTCTCAGGAACAGCCTCACCTGAGAAGCTTCATAAGGATGTATTTTTGTCTGTGAACATGAAAGGACAGGGTATGTGTAGGGCCGCCAGGTCCCCTCTGGCCACCAGTTTTCTCAGGAACAGCCTCACCTGAGAAGCCTCACCTGAGAAGTCTTTTTGTCTGTGAACATGAAAGGATGGGGTATGTGTAGGGCTGCCAGATGGGGGCTGGGCTGCCAGATCCAGGTTGGGAAACTCCTGGAGATTTAGGAATGGAGTCTGGTGAGGACAGGGACCTCAGTCATAGAGTCTACCCTCCAAAGTATCCATTTTCTCCAGGGGAACTGATCTCTGTGGTCTAGAGATGAGCTGTAATTCTGAGGGATACCTAGATCCCACCTGGAGGCTGACATCCTTAGTGTCTCTGGATTGTATGCTAGATATATATGTATAAAAAATAGCAGTGTTTGTGAAGCTCATCACTTGTGTGTGTATGTGTGTGTGCAGTGTGGATTGTTGGCTAGATACTTGTGAAAGCAGAGAAGACAATATTGTAGTAGAGAAAAGTTGGACATGCTGCAAGCATGAAAGGCCATAATGCACATAGGTGATCTTATACCACTAGAGGAGAAAAGAGACTATTTGTGAAAACAGTGTTCTCATTCAGACATTGCTCTCTATTGGCAAAACAAGTTCCCTTCCCTTCCTTTTGCATAATGGAAAGCAGAGGCCCTCAGAATTTAGAGACTGTGGGCTTATCTACAGTACAAATGAATATACCTGTTCAGCTGTTATGGCTTTCCCCAAAGAATCCCAGAAACATTTGCTGCTAAGGGTGCTAACATCTGTTAGGGACACCCAGGGGTTGGTTGGCCCCGCAGTGCACTGGAGCAGCGCTCCAGGAGTGAGGAGCTCAGGGGTGGGCACATGACCAAGCCTCGCCCGCCTTCTTGCCACCGCCATGTTTCTCAGCCCAGCATTAGAGCGCTGTGGCCCCGGGGTAGGCCAGAAGAGGGTTCCCCGCCACCTCCCCAGGGCCATGCCGGAGCACTGCGGCCCGTGGGAGGACAGAAGAAGCCCTCCCACTAGTTCCACGGGCCCGTGCCGGAGCCCGCAGGAGGCCAGAATAGGCCCCCTGCTGCTTGCCCACGCCGGAGCACTGCGGCCCATGGGAGGCCAGAAAAGGGTCTCCTGCCACCTCCCCGGGCCCCGCCAGAGTGCTGTGGCCCTTAGGAGGCCAAAAGAGGGTCCCTGCCACCTCCCCGGGGCTGCACCGGAGCGCTGCGGCCCGTGGGAGGCCAGAAGAGGCTTCCCGTTGTTTCCAGCCCATGCTGGAGCGCTGAAGAAGCCCCCTCATCGCCTCCCCAGGTGAGTGAGGGATCCGTGGGGGGTAAGGGTGGCAGGGGCTTGATTGGGTGGGAGAGCCTCCCTCCTTCTCCCCATCTCTTTGCCCTCTTTCTTTCCCTCCTTTCCTTCTTTCCTCCTTTTCTTTTCTTTCCTTCCTTTTCTTTCTCTCTTTCCCTTCTCTTCCTTCCTTCCTCTCTTTTCCTTC
>NW_015175381.1:170016-222941 GCF_001447785.1 Gekko japonicus | reverse complement strand
CTTTCCCTCCATCTTTCCTTGTCTTTCTTTTTCTCTTCCTTCTTTCATTCTCTTTCTTTCCTTCCTTCGTTCCTTCTCTCTCTTTCCGTCCCTCTTTCCTCCTTCTGTGACCCAACTCTCTTCGCTCCCCCCCCAGACCAGCTGGGGAAGGGGAGGCTTTTGAAGATGCCTCCCCCCCTTTTGCTTCCCCTTCTGACATCACTTCCGGTAATGTCAAGGGGTGTTGCATATGCTAATAAGCTATTATGCTAATAGCCTAGTAGCTCATTAGCATACCATATGCTAATGAGCTCCTGCAGCTCTTTTTCTGGGGACACCTCACATTTCCCTACCCCCAAACAGTCACTGGCTGCAGTGTACTGTATTCTTAATTAATGCAGGTGTCTGGTTCTGTGCCTGCTTGCCTGTCTCCAATTACTTTTGGAGAATATGGCTGGCAACCATTGGTTTAATTCAGCACAAAATTATAGTCATTTCAGTGACACTTCAGTACACACAGCTGTATGCTGAACTGCATCCCTCTTGAGCAGCAGAACTGAAACTTCCTGACTCATAAGGGACAGTTCTCTCTCCCTTCACACAAATAACTCACTAAACAAGGTCCATATTCAGTGCTTAACTGTCAGGTGCAAAAGGAATTCTAGTTGCTCATTAAGTCCTAAGAATTGGTCATTACTCTTAAATGGAAGTAACTTAACGCTTAGTTTCAAAACGAGCTGACTATGCAAGGTGGTAAAAAACTTGTGTGCTCCAATGATCTCACGCTTGGACTACTATTCAAAGATTAACAGTGGAATCCTAAACAAACTGATATCCTCCTACACCCACTGATTTGGGTGTACTTAGAAAATTATAATCCTGCTTCTGACTGCACTGCTGTTGTAGTTCATCTCTCTTTATATAGTTGTGTTTTGGATTGGCACTTTGCAGCTCTCCCATTGGTTGTGCAATGCACTCCCTCAGCCACTGGCCCATCAGCTGCCAATCAAGAGTACTTGCATGCCATTGGCCGGGTGCTGGGTTTGCTCCTCTTCCCTGCCCACTCCCCCTTCAGCCACTGTGCCCTGTCAGAATTACTAGAAAATAGCTTCTCCTGCTTGCCTCCTGTGTGGGACTAACTTTCCCCTCAGTGGCTGTTGATAGGTGTAATGAGATGGCAGTTAGCTGTGTTTGAAAGATGGCTGCCATCTGTGGTTGTTTGCCCCCCAAAAGGTTTAATTGAGCTGTAGTTCCAGAGAGGGGCCTGCAGGGGTATCACCCACTGGGTTGAATGGGGCTTCCTCATCTTCTGGCCTACACTTCCCAGCTGCCCCAAGGCCCAAAAGGGGTGGGGCAGCATCAATATAAACTTCAGCCCATCCAGGAAGAAGGCAGTCTTTGTCCTACAGGAGGTGTGGAAAGGCTCCTGCTGCCTGTGCTGACCAGACCACAAGCCAGAGACTTTGGGGAACCCTGGGAGAGTTCTGATAGTTCCTTCTGAGTTCAGTTTAGTGATAACAGCTTTGGTTGTCTCCTGTTGAAAGCATAAATGTTGCAATTTTCTGCTTGAGAAGCAGAGAGTGTAGATCAGCAAAATATAAAACAAGTGGCCATGACTTGTTGTGACTGGTAGTTAATTAATTTATTTAAATTCTTATGCTCTACTCTTCTCCCAAATGAGGACCCAAAATGGCTTATAACCTCATTCTCCCTTCCTCTATTTTATCTTCACAACAGCAATCCTGTGAGGTAGTTAGGCTGAGAGACTGTGACTAGCCCAAAGGCACCCAGTGAGCTTTCATGCTAGAGTAAATATTTGGACCTAGATCCTAGTCTTGAGACACTAGCCACTACCACACTCTGCTTAAAATGGTACTCATTTAAAATACCTGGAGTGGGAGGTGGCTGCTGCTTAGAGAGTCAATATTTATTATATTGTGCTGTGGATTCTTAACCTGACTCTTATTGTACTCCAGATCTGTGATTACTATTAAAGATATTCATTAAATAGATGTGGGCCATAATTCAAAGAAGTAATTTGCATATGAGTAAAGAGAAAATATCATTAATCTTAACTTTTTTTGTTCTCACAATAAAAAAAAAGAAATTAGCAATTTAAAATTTTGTGTTTTTCATTCTTCCCAGAATGCATTTGTGTTTGAAAATTGGTGGGTGCACGGGGGGGGGGGGCAGACGGTAGCCTCACCTAGTGTGCAAAAAAACCTGGCACCGGTCCTGTCTGGGACGGTAAGGTTTGGGCATGCTGTAGTGGTTTTTGTTGTTCCACAATTTCCACTTGGGCTGCTGGGCCCTTGCCTCGACTCAGCTGGGAAGACTGAGGGCACATGCCTATTGGTACACTGAGCCTGTCCGCTATTGCGGAGAAGCCCAGGGAAGTGGGGGGGGGATGTTTAAATGCCTTTCTTTCCCTCCGCAAGATCAGGGAGGGAAAGAAAGGCATTGTAGACTTGCCTGCTTCCCTTCCTGATCTTTTCCAGGTGCTCCACGGCTGCGGGGTAGCTGGAGAAGATCAGGAAGGGAAGCAGGCATGTTTGTCTGGCTGCCCTCAGTCTCCCCAGCAGTGTAATGGAAGTGACATCTTCGGAAGAGGAAGTGACATCACTTGCCATTTGACCTGGAAGTGACATCACAGGAAGTGACATCACAAAAGTATCCTGGCTCCACCCCCAAAGCCTCCTGGCTCCACCCCCAAAGTCCTCAGATATTTCCGAATTTGGACTTGGCAACCCTAGGCAGTGTGATGTTTCTCTGCATGATACTAGAAAGTGAGCCCCTCACAAAAGTTTCACTATGCGATACAGCATAGTCATATAACATATCTTGCTTATTTTGACTAATGTTTCACAATGCTTCTCACCCCCAATATATCTGACCTCCCTTCCATTACTCTGTTTCTTCCACAGCTGTTTGCCTTTTCATTTTTGTTTAGTTTGATTCAGTGTGCAAACACACCCATTCAATTATAATTACCTTACTAGTTCATTTTGGAAGGGGGAGGATCCTGCACAACTACCATTTACTTGCAACACAGGAATCTTCTTTAACATCACGACATTGGTTATGCAGAAATCTGTGCAAAGCAAACTTTAGTATTCCCTCACCCCCAAGAAAAGCCTATGTTCTCCAAGATGGAAATGATATGAACTGTAAAAGTTTAAAGACATAGAGACAATGGGAAGTGAAAGGCCAAACAAGAGTAGCATAGAGACAATGGGAAGTGAAAGGCCAAACAAGAGTAGCATAGAGACAATGGGAAGTGAAAGGCCAAACAAGAGTAGCATAGAGACAATGGGAAGTGAAAGGCCAAACAAAAAATTAAAAACTGCAACAGGGCTCTAGTACAAGAACATGCAGCAAAAGATGGCAGACCAGAGCTTTACATGAGGTTGGAAATGTTTAACTTTTAATATCAAGGTGGATCAATGTGGTGTTTGTGAAACTTTTGTTTGCATATCCGTAAGAAATATCAGCCATGACAGCCAATGTGATGTGGCAGTCAGGGCTTCAGAGCATGGTAGAGACTGCACGTGCGGGGGGGGAAAGGAAAGCTGAAGAGTGAGGGGGAAATAAAGATAGGATGATTGGCTGGGAATGAGATAGGGTTGCCAACTCCAGGTGGGAAATTCCTGGAGATTTGAGGGATGGAACATGGAGAGGGTGAAGTTTGAGGAGGGGTGGCACCTTAGACAGGTACAATGCCATAGACTCCACCCTCCCTGTGGCAAAACGGGGACCCGCCCTAAGCCCTGGGAGACTGAGCAGCCATTCTGTGGCTCGCAAGCCCCTGTTTTTGCCTTCCCACCCTTCCTGGTGGGGCTATTTCCCTTCGTTACACACGGCCATCACTCACTGAATGGACACCCCCTCCTTTTGTTGTGGAGAAACCCCAGCCCTCCTCGGGACTGGTCACTTGTACTGTTACCCTCCTGGCTGTCCACCATGGTTTATAGTGGCCTGGATGCCCTGGAGTCTGTGGTAACAGGAGCCCCACCTGTACGCTCCCTTGAAGCCGCTGTCCAAGCTGAGCCGAAGGGCAGACCAGGCTGAGACTGAACTCCCCCCTCAGGAGCCAAAGCCTTTATCTTCCTGGCTCCGCCCCTGGGGTGTGTCCATATTTTCCTGCTATTTTCCCCAAAGCTTCTGGGAAGTGTAGGCAGGGAGGTATGGCAGCTCCGTTGTTCCCTATGGAGTACCACCCCCCTCCTAAGGACTACCAGGCTGGCATCCATTTTAAAATACACTGCTGCCTCTACCTGGCAGCCATTTTGTTACACTCCCAACCAGCCATTCCCTCCTGTGGAAACACTGTTGCCAATCTCCAGGTGAGGGGTGGAGATCACTCAGAATTACAACTGATCTCCAGGAGGGAGGGGGGAGGGGATGGAAAGCTGAAATCAGAGGGGCAGATAATGGCAGGTTGCTCCTTTGCTGGGAAGGAGATAGGGTTGCCAACTACAGGTTGGGAAATTCCTGGAGATTTGAGGGGGCGAGCCTGGAGAGGGTGAGGTTTGAGGAGGGGAGACACCTCAGACAGGTAGAATAACATAGACTCCATCCTCCCAACCAGCCATTCCCTCCTGGGGAGCCACTGTTGCCAATCTCCAGGTGAGGGGTGGAGACCACTCAGAATTACAACTGATCTCTAGGAGGGAGGGCAGAAGTCAGCTGCAGTCAGAGGGGCAAATAATGGTAGGTTGATGGTTAGCTGGGAAGGGGATGGGGCTGCCAACTCCAGGTTGGGAAATTCCTGGGGATTTCAGGGGTGGAGCCTGGAGAGGGTGGGGTTTGAGGAGGTTGCCACAGCAAATTGACACTGAGTGCCCAAGGCCTTGGCATTCTCCCAGAACCTCTTTCTAGAACTTTTGTATTTATTCCCACAACGAGCCTTATTCCTATTAGTATAATATAGTAACATTGGATGATATTGTGTAGCAGTTTTTTCACAATTTACTTTGCTCACTGAAATTAAAGACTCTTTAAAAATATATGACTTTCAAAATTACAAAAATTCTGAATCTTTATAAAAGATATAAACAAGGCTTTTGATTTGCTTAAATGACTAATTTCAGAACAATTTTCACTTGCCACTCAATCCTGCCTTTCTTCAGCACTACATCAAATGTGTTTATATGCATGATCATTTCCTATGTTTGTTTCAATTTGGTTGACACACCATGAGCATTTTCTTGCAGACTCCAGTATCATTTCTTGGGTCTGATTTATAAATGAATTCTAGCTAAGGTTGCACCAGCCCTCTTCATGAGAAGTAAGCTACAATCCAGTCATTTATATATTTCTTTACTAAACTGCAGCTGGTATTCTGTTAATAAGATGTTCAAAAGAGCACAGTCACAGGCACATATAATTGCATGCAAATTTAATTTAGTATGCAATTACACTCAGTTGCAAAGTAATTTTCTTAAAATTTAGCCACAAGCATCATATGTATAAATTCATCCCAACTATATATCTCTTATTTCCCTACCCCTTGTGAGCCTCGAGGTTACTAATACAGTAATATACATCCCAGAATAAACTATTTCCCCTTCCTGTTGAATATTACTTATTTACCTTCCAGGTTACTCTAATGCTTTGTGAAGATATGGGCTCAAGCTGAACATCCTGAGGTGGTCCATCAGGAGCTGGTGAGAAATGGAAAGACATTATCAACTTGCGGCAGTTTTCTCTTCCATTAAAGAGAACACTATGTTGCATCATATTCACACGCATAGCAAAGGGCTTTTTCCAAGATGAAGCTAGCTATGATGAAAAAGCTAACTAACCACTGAAAATATATTTATTTGTAAACTGTCAAAAGCAAGCACAATTTAACAGATCATGGCTTTGCTAAACAGCTGAGGAGTTGCAATCTAAGTGTTCACTGCTGGCAGCCCATGACCCATGAACTGTCTGTGTGTTGACTGAATGCATGGAGAGGGGAAGCAGGCCCACTGCATCCAAGTGATCATTGGCTCCTGAGAACTGTGCCCATGTATGCAGACAAGTCAGCATGTACGCTCGTTCCATGTTATTGGCAATGTTTGGTAAGGAGTATTACTGATTATGGGAAGGAATATATGTGAGGACACTTCCTTTGCATGACAACTCAGGGATAATATGGAGGGGGTGAAGCCACTAGGGGCAGGGGCAGCATGCTTGTGCCCACTCTCCCTCTCTGCACATTCAGTCAACACATGAATGCAACAAGCTTAGAGGGATTTATCTTCCTGTAGAAACAAAAGAATGCATCAAAGTGTTAAGTGTGGTAAGAAATTTTAGAAATATAGAAGGTTTGGGTTTAAAAATGAACCAAATAGTGTATAAAATCAATGTATCTGTCCCTAGCAAAACAGCAAACAGGCTTGGCCTGTTTCACTGAACCAAACCATGATTCTTTGCAAACCCTTTGTTCCAGGCAAATCTCTTTCTTGGTCACGCACGCAAAAATTCACACATTCCATTCCCAGAATCTGAATCAATGTAAAATTCCACAGGTGTGAGACCCACAATTTCCTAGGCCATAAACTGCAGCTGGCAGGAAAGGCCATTTGGGCAGTGACAGACTTCAATCCGGTAGGCAATCAAACTCCTGAGATACAGGAATTCACACACCCCATCTCAGAGATAACATCAAAGGACAGTTTATTTCCCATGTTGGGAAACACCAGGAAAAAACAATGGCACTGTATTGATCCTGTAAAATGTAACTTTTGTTGTGTGAGACTCAGGGAAGCAATCTCCTGTAAAACTTCAAAATGTTAATTCACAATTGTAATCTAATTATTGGGGGACCTCTTTGATCATTTGGTATAAATACTGGTCAGGCTCAACAGACCTTCGCTGGCTCTTGAAGGATCAGGAGAGGTTTTACTGTCCTGAGACTTTGGGGGTCAGCCCGGATGGCCTTTAGCTTTCTGCATGCTTTGGGTGGGATAGAACTTTGCTTGCATGTTTATTTTTCTGTGTATTCACTATCAATATTTAGGAAATAGGAGTCTACTGTGTTGGCTAGCTGGCATAGTGTCTTGCTGGCCACCTTGCCAGGTAAACCTTTGAATGTTTTCCTTTTAATAAAGATAAGTTTTATTTTAAGAAGAGACCTTTGAGTGTCTCTGCCAGTGCTTAGCGGTTTCCAAGCTTACACCTCTGCCTTTGGTAAGGAGGCAACACTCAGGGGACACACGAACCAGAGGGGGAGTGTGGGTGGCACGGGTAGACGCATTCACAGACATGTGCAGCCACACATTTTCTCACAACATTAAGCAGAGAAAGATATTGATCTGATAAACTGAGAAAGATATGACAAAAGCAGCAAAACAAGTTTGATGTTCTGGTTTACTTAGGACTAAGGCCATACCTATATCAGTTTTCAATCACACGGCAACTTACATGGCAAGACTTCAACAAAACTCTAGTTCTACTTTCTGAAACACTGTTGTGGCTGCTTTAATTTGTGCTTTATTGGTGTTTTAGGGATTATACTGATTATACTGATTTCACCCTAATGTTTTGATTATGGTTTCGATTAAGCTGCATTGGATACGATGCTGGATCTCACTGCTTCTGGCTTGCTTATTCTGGCACTGGGGCCATCTCAGCTTCTCCTCCTGCAGGTACCTTTGCCACTGCTGCCACCACCAATGTTCCCTCTATCCCCCCCCCCACTACTGAGCAGATAAGATCACATCCCAAGCAGAACATGACTGCTGTAATCTTAAAATGGGCAATGGACAGTGTGGCTCCAGACTGCTGCTGAGTGGGGCTTCCTGTGTTAATGAGCGGTCATTCATATGCACAGCTTAGGGGGAACACTGACCACCATTTCTTCATTCTCTTCCTACTTGCCAGTATTTGTGTAGTATTTTTAGTTGTATACATCTAAAATGCTGCCCAGACTCCAGCGTTTCGTTTGTGTGATATTTGTGCATTTTGTGATGTTTTTGTATGAGAGGGAATTGACACAAAATGGCTGCCAGCTTGAAGCACCGGGGCTGAGCATTTTCTTTCTCTTCCACTGTAGATACTGATAGCCTCAGCATGGTGGGGACATGAGACCCCCAGGTGTGAGCTAAAGGGCAAGAGCTGATGAGTGGTTAGTCTGCGGTTTCATCCAGTGGCCTTTGTCAGTCAGTTTGCCCTGGTGGGCATTAGCCCAGGATATCTTGTTTAATTTTGTTCTTTGCTTTTTTATATACTATGTAAATTTTTTCAAAGTATTTTTTGTAAGCCACTTTTGGTTTCCATTGGGACCGAATTGTTGTTTATGACTCCAGTTGCAAGAACAGTAAAGGCAATAAACAAATAAATAAACTTAATAAAATAGGTGTATGTTCTTTTTGAAGCAAGGTTTTTCTTTCCCCTAGGTTTGCAAAACCATAAATGGAAGTCATGGTTGGACCCACTGTGCAGATCTGACTATTTGAAAAGGCACCAGCACTTGGCTACTTGATACAGTGATACTGAAAAAAGGAAGGGCACGTGAGACCTCAACAAAATTGAGCAGAAAATATGTAGAAGGGAAAACACAGTTTGATTATCTTCTTGCTGCAGGAACCCTCTTTCTGGGTCTTTGAATAAAAGTTGTTGGCAGCCTGAAGCTACAACAGTTTATCATATTCAGTGCACCTTTGCCAATGTAGTTTCCCTCCCGTACCCTTCCATTTAATATTTAATGCTGTTGTGTTTGTAAAGCCTTCATTACATTCCCTGCCTCGGGCATCTCTCAGATGTTTGGGAATCCATACTCACTTAACATGCCTGAGGGAAAAGCAATGAGCTAAAATAAAGAATGACAAATGGTGGCACTTCCATGCGTGTGCATGAGGTCCCAGCTGATACCAAGGCAACCAGTATTATGGCTCTGCTGAAGGCTTGGCTTTTCTCCTCTGGTTTCACCCTGAATAAATCAGCAGCTTTTGATGATGGTTCCATTATAATTGACCCTTCACTCTGAACGGACAGCTTCATAATGAGAGCAAAGAAAGGGTCAGTCATCTTGAAACTAGGTCACACAGCGGAGAATATAACATGACGTTCAGGTTGCTCGTTGTTAATGGGAAAGCTAATCTGCAAATTAAGGTCAGTTGATTATGCTGGCATGTTAATTTTCAGTCAAATGAAAGCCCACAGATAAGAAATACTACTAGTCAATTAAGAAAAATAAATGTACAGCATTCTGTGTATCCATTTGTGTACATGGGGGATTGAGAGAGGGAGCAAACACAATGACTGGCAGAATAGCAATGTGTGTATGTGCAGAAGACACACACAGATTTGGAAGAAGGTGACCGTGAACTAAGTACCTAGTAATAGCTTCCTATGTGAGAACAGAGCCACACGGAAAGGAGATAATTTGTAATAGGAAGCATATAATCCAAAATTCCCCAACATGGTGCCGGTGAATGCCATGGCACCCACAGGCACCTTTCCTGGCTCCCACCAAGTGTTTTTTAGAAAGTAGGCCAGGTCAGGTGGGCCTTTTGTCCAGAAGGGCTTCTGATCAGCCACTGGAGATCTGATTGACTGTGCAGATTTTTTTTAAAAGCCCCCCGAGGGGGGAATTTTTTATTTGCATTTCTATAAAACTACAACAGAAATTTGGGAGGGAGAGTCTACAATCTATAGGAGAAAGTATAGAAAACCTAACTAAAAACCCAAGAATGGAGGTTTTACAATGCTTAAAACATAGTTGTTACTCTTATACATTTTCTTCCAAACATGAAGAGTGCCCGCCAATCATCGCTTCTGCTGACAAAACCTGCTTATCTGACTGAACGGAGAGTAATTACAAAGCTATAACACACATAATCACAGCCCTTAAGAAAAATTTAGCATCTTCACGCTTTACTCCCCCCCCCCCAGCAAATTCTTTGAAACCAAAGTTCCCTCAGTAAGAACATTACAACACGTTTTCCTTCTTCCGTCTTCAATGTATCTTCTTTCTTCAATTATCTTTTAGTTTTTATAAGTCCAGATCTGTCCATTCATGTTAATGTAGCAAGCCCTTTACTTGAAAAAAAACCTGCTTTTCAATCAGCTTGCCAGTCCAGCCACAAAGAACTAAACTTAGAGTCTCCTTGCCATTCATACATCTCTATGATCAACGTACTGTCCCTTTAAAAGTGTAGCTGTTTTTAGTACAGATCCAGATCGCTTCTCAATTTAGCCACCAGAGGGCCCACGATTCACTTTAAAGACAGAGTCTATGGTTAGGTCACAACCTAACTTTCCACTGTCCTCCTTCGCCTCTCGTCGCCATCTTTTGGGGATGTTTACATCAGTCGAGAAAGAATGCCAAAGTCTCTAAGGTCTGTTTAAATGCTCCGCTTTCTTTTAGAAAAACTCTCCGCTACAGTCCATCGCCACAGTTTGATCAGTCCCTCCCTCCTTGCTTTCGCATTTGCTTAAAACATTGGGAGATAGGGCGTCCCCTCCCCCCCTCTGTTTATATGCTTGTAGTAGAGGGACTTCACTTCTAGGCTTTAGTGTCTCGTTTCAATGACAACTCACTCATCAATCCTTGAATCAATCCAGCCAGGTCATAAGACGGCCCCTGGGATCACGCCAGGCAGAGAAAATTGCTAAACCTCCAAATGCTTGTTCCAGTGGTCGCTTCTAATCCAATACTGGGAATCAGGGCAGGACCTTCAGGGCAGAGAGTAGCCCTCCTGTCCTGGCTACCGGCCGGAGGTAGGGCTCTCCAAAGCCCCCTGGCTAGAAGCCCATTGCCTATGGGCTTCATGGGGGAGCGTGCACAATCACGCTCCCTCCTAATCCCTGATTCATGGCACACGTCTCTCGGAGAACCCCAGAGAGGCCTCCAAAGCGCCAAAACCGGAAACTCCGACTGTGCAGATTTTTTAAAAAGTTGCTTTGGCAGCAGTTGCAACCCCAGTGCAAGGATCTTCACTCTGTGACTGAAAATAAGCTGTTTGTATGCAAGCAAATATTTTTAAAACAATATGTCTATTTTAAAAGGCATTCTGTTAAACAGAGCTTCAGCTTGAAATGTTGAACAGTTACATTTTGCAACTGGTTCTGCCTCTTGTGGCAGCAGCCATCTGGTGGTGGCGACCACTATCCAGTGTCAGAATTCTAATGGTACCCATGGCCTCAAACAGGTTGGGGACCCCTGATATAATCACACGTGTATTAAAATAGCAATAGCCAGAAAAGTGTTAGAGTGTTGGACTACAACTTGGAAGGCCGTGGTTCAAACCTCCAGTCTGCCTTGAAGTTCAGTGAGTGACCTTGGGCCTGTAAGACTGTCTCTGTCAGCCTAACCAACCTCACAACATAACACTGGGGAGGAGGAGAACTATGTACGTTACTTCAAGTTCCTTGGAGGAAGAGCAGGATAAAAAATGAATAGATCTATGCTTCATAGCCATCTGGAAATTTGGAGAAGCTAGGGGCACAGAAATCTGGTGTGGAAGGCACTGCCAGAGGCAGTGGCTACTGACAATAGCTCCATAGTTGCATGTTTACAGCTCCCATACGGTAAGCTTTTAACTAGTTACTCCATAGTTCCAAGTTACATAGTTTATCCTTGAGTCTTAACTCTGAATTTAATGGACTTTTTACTAGTGCTTTTTTCCCCTCTTTGTGAAGCTTCTTCTGAGTAAGTTCAGCTAAGATTGTAATGTGAAATGCATTGCTAATTAATAATCATTATCCTATACTGGACACTTTCTTCAGTGGAGGTAGTCACAGGTCCAGTGCCAGGGTTTTTTGCACACTAGGTGAGGCTACCTTCTGCCCCCCCCCCCGCACAAAGCCATGGAGGGACTTCATTTGCACTGAAGGGGAGAGAAAAAGGATGGATCCTATTACTACAGACTGGCCCTGGATTTTTGCAGGGCGCCCCGTCAAGGTCCAAACCTGGCACGGAAAAGAGAACTCACGGGGGTGCAATTAAGTGCGGGCCAACCTTAGAGAAGTCAATGGGGGCACGCCTACTTTCTCCACCTCCCTTGGCTCTTACGCACTTACACCTCTTCCCCGTCACAGTCGCCAGAGAAAATAAACATTCTCCCGTTGCCTTTGCAGACTCCGGGCCAAACCATCTCCCTGAGGGGGGGGGGCGTGCGCCAGAGACATGTTTGCAGGGCAGGGAGAAAGTTTCCAAAGCCACTGCTGCCTGCCTCCCACTCCCCCTTTCCCATCCCCAGCCCGCAAGCCCCGCTCGCTCTCAAGGGGAGTAACCCAGATTGGGGGTTTAAGTGTACTAGGTGGTCACGGGACTCTGAGGGGAGGCACGCGTGCTGCCAGCTGCTGTGCACAATGCAGGGGGGTTGCTCACCTGCCTGACCCTGGGGTGAGCTGCGCCCTACATGTCTGTGTGTCTCCAGGAGAGCAGGCGGGAGGGAAAGCAGGCAGTTCTGCGCTCCTGTGAAGTCTGCGCTCTTAGGACACCACGTAACTTCGCCTAATGGGTAGTGCCGGCCCTGGGTATTCATCTTTTCCCCTCATTCTCTCACACCTGTTCTCTAATCCCATTTTCTTCTTTACCATTTTAAATTCCAACCCTATAGCTGAATTCTTCTGTAACAGTAGTGCTTAAAAACAAACATTACTTCACAGGATATCTTCTAATTCTTGTGTTTCCCTCTCAGACAGATTGCCCTTCCCCTAAATAGGAATGGACTTCCTTTATTTAAATACAAAAATTGCACCAGCTATAATCCAAACTTAATACTTAAGTATACTCTGTTATTTATTTTGCCCTGACCTGGATGGCTCAGGCTAGCCTGATCTCATTAGATTAGCAGGTCAGCCCTGGTTAGTACTTGGATGGGAGACGAATAAGGAAGTCCAGGTGACTACGCCAAACCACCTCTGTACATCTCTTTGCCTTGGAAACCCTTCAAGGTTGATATAAGTCGGCTACAACTTGACAGCACTTTCCACCACCATTATTTATTTTAAAGGTTGCTATGTGCCTCATGTTAGACAGCGAAATTTGAAATAAATTTCTGGAAAGTCCTCTTAGAGCTACCCAGGCCTTTTCTTTGCATCATACACAGCAAAATGCCCCATTTGAGCTTCTTTTAATCTGTTGGCATTGGACCTGGTGGCATCGGACCCCCACCAATGCTTACCACATATAATTTAAGATTAAATTTAGCTGGGGAAAATGTAGACCTTACCGGCTTCATCTGTGGTGATGGTTAGCTCATTGCTGGCCTCGCTCTTGCCAATGCGGTTTTTTGCATACATGCGGATATTGTAGGTGGAGGAAGCATGGAGATCAATGATAGTGGCCTGATTCAGCTGGGGGGAAACATCTTTGGTTCGTTGAACAGAATCCCAGGAATCTATTTAAAGAAAGCATGGGAAAGAAAATCAACTTTTCCGCCATTCCTTGTTTGTTTCACTTTAATAGTTAACTAAATCAGCAAGATAGCAAAGAGCATGACAAACTACATTAAAATAATTGGGAAATTATCTGTCCTCTTCACCATTTTGAGTGACTCAAATGCTACAGCAGGGGTTCTCTGGGAGGCAAAAATGGCCCCAGAAAGGGCTATGCCTCCCAGCCTGCCCTAGCCCTGCTCCCCCCAATAGAGGGGTGAGGGAAGGAGCAGACTCGCCACAGCTCCCACCTGTCTTGTGCCCACTCATGTTGTGGGGGGCAGGTGCCACTGAATTGTGACTCTGGTGGCTTCGACCCCCTTCATATCCACCTGCATTGTTCAGGGTGAAGACCACCTGCTTGTACCTATGGTAGCCCCTCCCCAAGGGCCACCAGCTTGTGAAGGCTCCCGCCCACTCTGTGTGAGGCTGTCCCAGGCTGGAACATGCCCAGTTGGGGGGCGGCCCTTCAAGACATCAGCACACTAGAATGTTCTGGCCTACCCACCCTTGTGCAACACGGAAGATAGATTCATACAGGTCCCCAAGAATTGCTATGCAGGGACAAGTGCACATAATAGTACCTTTTGCATATGAATATACAATGGAGGTGAAGGGACTAGATTTGATTGACAGAATGCCTGAAGAACTATGGATGGAGGTTTGTGACATTGTACAGGAGGCAGCAATCAGCACCATCCCAAAGAAAAAGAAACGCCAGAAAGCAAAGTGGCTGTCTATTGGCGCTTTACGAATAGCAGAGGAAAGAAGGAAAGCAAAAGGCAAAGGTGAAAAGGAAAGAGTTACCCAACTGAATGCAGATTTCCAGAGAACAGCAAGGAGAGATAAGGAGGCTTTCCTGAATGAACAATCCAAAGTAATAGAGGAAAACAATTAAATGGGAAGGACTAGAGATCTCTTCAAGAAAACTGGAGATATCAAGGGAACGTTCCACACAAAGCTGGCCATGATAAAGGATAAAAACGGTAGGAACCTAACAGAAGCAGAAGAGATTAGAAGGAGATGGGAAGAATACACAGAAGAACTATACAAGAAGGACCTCGATGTCCTTGACAACCACGACGGTGTGATCACTGATCTTGAGCCAGACATCCTGGAGTGCGAAGTCAAATGGGCTTTAGAAAGCATTACTAACAACAAAGCTAGCAGTGAAAATGTGAAGCCCAAGATGGTCAAGCAAAGCCACTTCAACTGATGTAAAAGTGTGAAACAAGAAATTAGTATTTAAAAATAATTTTTTATTTTATTTTCTACATAAAACCTACAAAACTACATACTAACTAAAATTACAGCTATACAACAACCATAAATGATAATAATTGTTATCTTAAGTCAAAGTTTTCTCTTATATCAGTTAAGAATAAAAATTCTATTCTAATGTTTTAATATGCATAAAATTAAAATTGTTAACAATGCCTTTGTAGTTGAACATCAAGCCTTCGGGTAGTATTCATCAGTAGGTTGTGGAGTTTTTCTGTAAATAGGTGGTTAAATTCTTGTATAGTTTTCTCTTCTTCCTTATCTCAAATGGAATATCTTTTAGGATTCTGATATCTTCTTTAATTTTCAGTGTAGTCCCAGATGTTGCCTTCAGTATTGCATCTCTTTTAGATCTCTTAAGGAATCTGATGTATATTTCACCAGGCAGGTTTTTCTTCTTAATAAATTCTGAATATGTCCGATAGATCATATCCATTTCGCTTTGTAGTACTTCCGCCTTAATGCCTGTCACTGGTACAAGCGCTTCACTAGGCATTTCTTTCAAATTCTCAGATTTATCTTCTGGTACACCTTGAAATTTTAACACGTATGAAGATTTTTCCATTTGTAGCTGAAAAAGTTGAGTTTTATCTGAAGATCTTTCTTTTTTCCAAAACTTCCAATCTTTGATCAATTGCTTTGGTCTTGTTTTCCATGACTTCTGTTCTTTTATTGGATTCTTTTAGTTGTTTTTGTAAAGACTCCAAGGTCTTGCTGATGTTAGTCATCTGTGCCACCAGATTTCGCAATGCAGTATCCAGCATGTCTGCAAAGTCAAAGTTCACTTCCAGTTTGGAAACTGGACGTGTTGAGCTGGCAGTTCCTTGTTGAATCTTCACTTTCACCACCATCTTTTCAGGCCAAAAAGACATGTTTATGCTTTTATAAAAGTTCGCTTAAGTCTTTAGAAGTTAATTCACTCTAATGCCTTTACAGTCTGGCATTGTACTGGTTGAAACCAGCCATCTGCTTACGTGCTGCTGCTTTCTGCCCCCTAATGCTTTTAAAATTTATTTGCCATTTTCAAGGGGTGGGTAGCTTCCCCCCTCCCCTTTTTCTTGGGGGCACCTGGGCTGGCATCTTACTCATGCTCCGCTTCGTCAGGTAAGAGAAAATCTTTTTGTTTTCACCCAGTCAGTTACTCGCTGGTCTGGTGTGCTCGTCTCATGCCCAGAATGGTACCGCGGTAGCGGGGACCTGTCAGGACGGGGGGAGCCTCAATCCTTTGGCCTTGGCCTTGGGAGAGGCACCCCCAGCACCCCAGGCTGAGAGCCCCCTTCAAGGGCTCCAGGGGGAGTCCAAAGCCAGCCATACGCCCTCCCTGCCACCGCGTCTCGGGCCATTCTCTCCAGAGCTTCGGAGGAGTGCACCCACCATCATCGCGCCAAAAACGGAAGTCCAAGAAATGAGTATTCTCATAGAACAGAACAACATCTGAGTGTGAGCAAACTCAAACATTCAGTAAGAGGCAGAGCAAAGTTTGGGTCCAGTGGCACCTTTAGGACCAACAAAATTTTATTAATGGTGTAAGCTTTTGTGTGCAAGCACACTTCTTCAGTATCTGAAGTGCTTCAAACCAACAAGGCTACCCACCTGAGTCTATATTCAGTGAGAGAAAATGTGCAGCCATGTTAGGATTAAAATGTGGAATTCACTACCAGAAGGTGTAGTGATGGTCACAGGAAAAAGGGGTTTGAAAGGAGATTAGACAGATTAATGGAAGATAGGTCTATCAGTGGCTACTAGCAATGGTGGCTGAAGGGAACCTCCACATTCAGAGGTACTAATTTTCTGAATCCCAGAGCCAGGAGGCAATATCAGGGGAAGGCCTCAGCCTCTATGCCGTGTTGTTGGCCCTCCAGAGGAACTGGTTGGCCACTGTGAGAGACAGGATGCTGGGCTAGGTGGACCACTGGTCTGATTCAGCAGGCCCCTTCTTATGTTCTTCTTATGTACTTACCCTTGCAGACTACAAGTGAAGGATTATGTATGTGAATATCCCTTCACACCCCTACCCTGTCAAAAATGCTATGTACATGGACAGTTAGTGTACAAAAGTTTCCAGCTTCGTGCTAGTTTTCTTATGCGAGTGTTTTTAAGACACACATTCCGACATGTAACCTCCCCACCCCATACCTGCTGCTTGAAATCATATAGTCCCACTAATACTGTAGCAGTTCCATTTTTGTAATGGTTGGTAACATCAGGACTTTTTTGTGCAAACTGTAAATGAGATGTGAAACAGCTCTGGGACAAGTGTTTCCCTCATTTTCTTTTTCCATTATAGCTGTTTGTGAAAAGCTCTCTCACATGCAATTTAGAAAGGCTGCTTTATTTTTAGCTTCTCAAATTCCTATAAACATAGGGGATTCACAAAGGATGAAACTGATGAAATCCATTTACCATGAATAAACATGGTACAGTATTTTTCAAAATTATTTCTGACTCCTGAACATGTCTCTATATAGCAATTTACCTTGCATGCTTTGCCATCTAGTGGTTGTATGTAGAATAGCATTTTTGAAACATACATAGGAATTCTTTTACTCTTCTCACAGTATGCAGTGCTGCCCAGTCTGCATCTAGCATTTGCTCTGCTGTTATACCAAACCCACACTGGAACAGAAATCCCCATCTGCATTGCATGCCACTTTCACTTTGATTGAGAGTTGGATTTTATGGCAGTGTCCAGACTGCATGCTGCTTTCACTTTGTTTGATCTCTGGTTTTATGGTGGCTGTCTGCATAGATGTATAGCTGTTTCATGGCCATTCGGGGGTGACTCTGCAGTTAGTATGGTGTTGGCCCCGGGTAGATGAATGTGGTTTTGAACTGCATCTTTTTTTGTTCCAGTGTGGGTTTGATAAAACAACTGAGCAAATGCTAAATGCAGATTGGGCCTTATTAAAGTGATGTTTCCCAACCTATGGGTCGGGACTAAAAAAAAAGTGAGTTGCAAAGCCTCTGAAAGTAGCTTGCAGGGCAGCCCACTGTAATGGCAGTTCCTGTCCTTTCTATCCTTCACTTTCTTTCCTTCCTACCAGTGTCTCACATTCTCATCTCCCCCTCCTTCGTGACAGTAATGAGAAAAAAGGCAACAGACTAGTAATTTCATGGCAGTAGCTGCAAGGAGGGGGGGCGGGCTGGAGAGTAAGTGGGAGCTGTTCAACATCCCATGGGGAAACCAGAGAAGGATTGAAAGAGGTGGGGGGGGCTCTATCGATGCTGCTCCTTCAAGCAGCCCAACCTCTTGCCCAGTACCCTACAGTGCCTCATCGCCCTCTACCAGCTGTAGGAGACGTACTTGCGCCAGCCTCTTCACTGTCATCTTCGTGTATCGCCTCAACCCAGCGCTCCCCAAGCATGCCTCCTCAAACTCCACCTCTGGCCCAGCTGGCAGAGAAGAAGAAGGTTGGGGTTCATAGAGGGGGAAACTGCACCCTTTGTGTGATGTTTGTTGGTTTCTCAGAAACATCTGGTTGGGCACTGTAGAAAATGGAATGCTAGAATAAGTGAGTGCCAATGTCATATCTTGCCTAGGGCACACACACACACACACACAACCCCTTGGCCTAGCCCTGGATGGGTCACCATACAAAGTAGATTTGGATGTGTGAGTCATCCTCCTAAAAAAAGTTGGAACTACTTTAAAGCACTCTAAGTGCTTCACATACACCATCCAAGTAATCCTTCAGTCATGTTATTATCATGAGGTTGGTTTTTTTAGTGTCAATGGGAAGTTAGCCTAGAACTGTTGCCTCCCCTGGCACTCAAGATTTCTCTCAAGGAGTTTGATGAGCAGAATTTTTAGAACAAGGCTTTATTTAGACACCATGAACAAGTCACAATTGGCCTGTGACACTGACAAGCCTGAAAACCTCAAGGCAATCGTTCCCTACTCCCCTCTTGTGATGTGCAATTCCTTGACAGTAAACTTCAGTGCAAAGAAAGGCAACGCTGACAAGCCAGCCCTGCTGCCAGCACTGCACTTGGTTGCACACCGAGACCCTATCGTGGAGTATCTGTGTGTGTAAACTGCTGTCAAGTCACAGCTGACTTATGGCGATCCCAGGAAGTGAGAAGCAGAGGTGGTTTGCCTTCCTTGGAGGCCTGCTTTCCAAGTACTGACCTGCTCAGCTTCTGAGACCTGACAAGATCAGGCTATGCCATTCTGCCTCCTCTCTCATTGTGGAATATCTACCTATCTCTTGTTACACAAGCAATCACTTGAAGATAATTCCCTTCTGCTTACCTGGGTTGCATCTATTTTTCTGGTCTTTCCTAACCCAGCCTTTTGGTTAGTGGTCTGAAAAAGGATCCATGTGTGTGGAGAAAGACAACCATATGGTTTGGCCCCTTAGATTAGGAGACCCCTTAGATTAGTACCCCCCACCCCCAGGGCTGCCAGCTCTGGGTTGGGAAATACCTGGAGATTTGGGAGGTGGAGATGGGAGGGGGGGTTGGGGTTGGAAAGGACAGAGACCTCAGTAGGGTACAATGCCACAGAGTCTACCCTCCAAAGCATCCATTTTCTCCAGGGGAACTGATCTCTGTAGTCTGGAGATGAGCTGTAATTCCAGGGGATCCCCAGGTCCCACCTGGAGGTTTGCAACTCTATCCCCATGTTACATACTTGCTAAAATATCCAGGGCTTGAAGCCTCAGGCCCAACTGCAGTGGTTCTTGAGAGATTTCCTTGCTTAGAAAATCTTCAGACTATCCACAACTTTTTATGATGTCCAAATTCAGGCACTGTAAAAAAAATGGGGTTTGTTTCTCTCACATAAACCATAATACTAAATCATAGTTTTTATAATCCTGGTTACTGAGAAAGAAACACACCTCAAAGTGCCAGGATTGAGACACCAACAAAAATTGTAATTAGACAAATGCTTCTAATCTAGGAAGACACCAACCTTGGCATGACACTCATTGGGAGGCAGGGAAGTGCACGAGTCCAAGCTGTACAGGCCCTTCCTTTTGGTTTGTTCATGACATCTGCATGCAGCCTAGGTGAAAATGAATGAACAGCACCACTCTACTTTCAGCGACTGCCTCTCTCTTAGCCAAGCGGAAGCATGTTGCATCCATAGCCCCTCCACTATAGAAAAGGAACTCAGGCTCACCCATGGCTCTTCCATTATCTCAGCAGAATCTTAGCCTCTGTACAAGCTATCCTCTATGAGCTGATTAAGAAATGCACCCTTTAAAAAGGGTAGAGTGGGACATAGAGTAATATTTTTATTATGGGGGGGGGAAATGATGTCAGGTTTTGGAGTCTTAAACAGTGTCATTGTTCCCAAACAGGGAAACATTCTATTAAGAGAAAAGCTCTACAGAGTTTTATTTAAGACATTTTGATTCAGTTTCCAAGTCAATTTACAAATATTAGTAAGACAACCAATTCACTGAGTTTAGTTTCCTCTGGATGAGAGAGTGCTGGGGATTTGTCATGTTTACGTTGTCTATAAGCAAAGCATAAGTGGAGATAAACAGACTCTGACAAGTTCATGGACCCAAGGGAAAGAATCTGCACCGCAACTTCAGTCACCTCCTTGCTTCCTCTAGAAGACATCAGACATCAAAACCTGGTTTCTTCTCATCACCCACTCTCCTTCCTCCAACCTTGAGCAGGACTGAAGATTTCCTTAAGTTGTCAGTATACTTGAATTTATAGTTAACAAAACTGAACTTTGTTCTTTTTCTACTAACTACAATTCTAAACCACAGCTTAATTCTAATTTGGAATTTTGGACATGAGCAGTGGAAAACAAAACAGGTGCTTGTTTTTCTCCTTCAGACCCCCCACACAAGTAGATTGCCCACAATGGATACCATTCCAACCTATTAAACTTTCTTTTGTTCAACAGTAGATAAAACCAAAGGGTTAGCCCTATTCACAGTAATCAGACAGCAAACTCCTAGCAGCATCTGCACATTTAAAAGTCAGTAGGAACATAGAATTCTCAGAAATCAACTATTTTTGTCATGCCTTAAGCATTCTATAGCTGCAGTGCTCTAACACATATGAGGAACACAGGCATATTATGATAGCTACTAACTTTTTCCTGCTATACTAGCAGTTCATACACAAGAATAAGTTATAGAATTAGCTCCCAGGCATTAACATAATCTGAGTTACATGACAACACAGCAGGCCAGGAACAATTTCCATGGTGGTGGCAGTCAGTAAACATCTACAGCCTTGAGCATGGGAATTACTTTGGGCACATTTGTGAACATCAAGTTACAAATGTGGCTTGTAGAATCATAGAATCATAGGGTTGGAAGGTACCTTCAGGGTCATCTAGTCCAACCCCCTGCACAATGCAGGAAATTCAGAAATACCTCCTGTATAGGAATATTGCTTCTATATTCACATGCCTTCTCCTGTGATGTCTTTTGATAACATGCTGTATCTTGTTTCCTGTTGCAAGCCAAATGGTGAGGCCACATGGCCTCAATAGCCATGCCATAAACCCAAATTCTTTCACACTTTCATGCCAAACACCAGACCTCATGGCTACACTTTCTGGCCCACTTGCGACCAGTCACGTACACAATGAAGTAGCTGGAGTTTGGGTCAGATGACTGCAGGCGGGGTCCCAAATTTATAGCCTGTCCCCACATGCAGCTATGGCATCCAACAATTGGGCACACCCATGCCCACTCGCAATTGGCTGATGGTCACATCTAATTTGTGACTGGAATTGGGGTATAATTCTTTGATCCCTATGGGAGTGACTTCTTCTTCCTGTTCTCGAGTCTCTTGCTCTTGCTCTCTCCCCTGTAATTGTCTGTTTATTGCACCTGAAATGCTGCCTCTTGAGAGACAAAGAGTTGCTTTGTGACTTGGAGCACATGGGGTGCAAAAATGGGATTTCCCTTCAAAATCCCTTAGTACTTGGACTATCTTGGACTGATGAATACTCCTGACGTGGTAACTATGAATCATTAATGTTTAGTTAAGGCAAATTGCCCTAACCTTTGTTATTTTTGTAATCTCTGGTAGTCTATGCTAAGCTCTGTACTGAATAAAGATCCTTCTTATTGCTAATTTGCCTCTGGTGTTGTAACTGAATTCCAAGTCTAAGTCTTGTGCCTAACCCTGACCACATATGCTACCTTGGTAAGAGTGTGCATCTCTGGATAGAGTTGCTACTGTGTTAAATCCCAGATGCTAACTAAGGGTTGGAATTTCTCCCTTAGGAAAGGCAGGGACTAGTGAAAAGAGGTTCTGGTGACAAATTGTTGTGAAGACCAGAGATGGTACAGACTCGTGGCTTGTTGTTTAATGTACTGAAAAGTACAGGATTCCCTCCCATCCCTGGACTGGCCTGGGTGGGCTAATCCTGTACACCTCCCCCCCACTCCCAGTGACCACTGTTCCACACCCAGAAGATGATAAAAAAAAACCCCCAGGATCTCCTGACAAACTGGGCTGGACAAAAAATTGCTTCCTGGCCCCAACATGGTGATCAGCATTTCCCTTGGTGTGTAAGAAGGGGCCACAAAAACTAAGCACTGTTGCAACCCTTCCTGACCTCCCTCCCATAATCTGCCTATGTTCACACAATCAGCATTGCTGTCAGATGGCCATGTAGTCTCTGTTTGAAAACCTCCAAAGGAGGAGAGCCCACTACCTCCCGAGGAAGCCTGTTCCATGAGGAACGGCTCTGTCAGGAAATTCTTCCTAATGTTTAGCCAAAAACTCTTTTGATTTAATTTCAACCCGTTGGTTCTGGTCCCACCTTCTGGGGCAACAGAAAACAACTCCGCCCCATCCTCTATAAGACAGCCCTTCAAGTATTTGAAGATGGTTATCATATCACCTCTTTGTCGTCCCTCTCCAGGCTAAACATACCCAGCTCCTTCAGCCTTTCCTCACAGGACTTGTTCTCCAGACCCCTCACCATCTTAGCTGCCCTCCTCTGGACACATTCCATCTTGTCTATATCCTTCTTAAATTGTGGTGCCCAAAACTGAACACAATACTCTAGGTGAGGTCTAACCAGAGCAGAGTAAAGCAATGCCATGTGAGCCAGACACTATACTTCTGTTGCTACAGTCCAAAATTGCATTTGCTTTTTTAGTTACCACAGCACACTGCTGACTCATATTCAGTGTATGGTCTACTAAGACCCCTAGATCCTTTTCGTACATACCACTGCTAAGACAAGTCTCCCCCATCCTATAATTATGCATTTGATTTTTCCTACCTAAAATGCAGAACTTTACATTTATTCCTACTGAAATTCATTTTATTTGTTTTAGCTCAGTTTTCCAGCCTGTCAAGATCATCCTGTATCCTGACTTAGTCTTCTACCATATTTGCTACCCCTCCCAATTTAATATCATCTGCAAATTTAATAAATATTCCCTCTATTCCTTCATCCAAATAATTGATAAAGATGTTGAACAAAACAGGTCCTAGGACAGAACCTTGAGGCACAGCTCTTGTCACTCCTCTCCAAGAGGATGAGGATCCATTCACAAGTACTCTTTGGGTGCTATCTGTCAACCAGTTACATATCCACCTCACAGTCATGGAATCCAAACCACATTTTATCAATTTGTCAACAAAAATATTATGTGGAACCTTACCAAAAACTTTACTCAAATCAAGATAAACTATGTCTACTGATCCAGCAAGGTAATAACTTTCTCAAAAAAAGATATAAGGTTAGTTTGACATGACTTATTCTTGAGAAACCTGTGCTTGGCTCTTAGTGATCACAGCCGTCCTTTCTAAATGCTTAAGGACTGTCTGTTTGCTGATTTGTTCTAAAACGTTCCCAGGTATAGACATCAAGCTGACGAGTTGGTAGTTACCTGGATCCTCCTTTTCCCCTTCTTGAAGATGGGGACAACATTTGTCCGTCTCCAATCTTCTGGCACCTCACCTGTACTCCAAGAATTCTCAAAAATTACATCTGTGAGTTCTTTTAGGACCCTTGGATGCAGTTCATCTGGCCCTGGGGACTAAGTTTCATTTGAAGAAACTAGGTGTTTATGTGCTACCCCTATGCCAATTCTAGACTGCAGCTCCCTTCACTCATTATGTGTTCTGTTTTTGCCATGTTGAGCACCGGTTCCCTCACAAGAGAAGACTGAGGAAAAGGAGGGATTGAGCAGTTCTCCCCTCCCTGTAGGGCAAACAGGACATGACAGTGTTGAAACATTTGCTCTAGAATATTTGCAGACAAATTTTACTAGTTGACCTAAGTTTCTGAACATTATGAAGGCTGGGAATCTCTCTCTCTCTCTCTCTCTCTCTCTCTCTCTCTCTCAAACCTTTTTCATGCATCCCAATCCATGCAAATACTCATAGGTTCAGCTTGTTTCCAGTTATGGAGAGTGTTACATTAGTAGCAATGTTCACAGTTTGAGAATTGCTTTTGTATTTGATGGAGTTACTGTTTGATGAATTGGTACCACTGCAGGTTGTATGTTATATAAAGGTTGAAGGGGGTGGTGCTACTCTCCATTTCCAAGCCAGTGCTGTCCACAAACTTCTCCGTGATCATGTGGCCGGCATGACTAAACGCCAAGGTGCACGGAATGCTGTTCCCTTCCCACCAAAGTGGTACTTATTTATCTACTTGTAATGTCTTGCTTTCGAACTGCTAGGTTGGCAGGAGCTAGAACTAGAGATGGTACCGCACTCCATCACATGACACTAGGGTCTCGAACCACTTTGCTACTAACCTTCCGGTCTGCAACTCAGTGTCATAACCTCTGAGTCACCATGACCCCTGTATGTTACATACCAATCTATATATCTAATAGCCAAGTTGCCTCCGGAGTGCGGATTGCTACATCAGCGCTCCGGGGGCACATGGGGGGGAGGGGGAGGTTTGTGCACACGTGGGCCAGTCCCCACGTGTGCACAAAATGCTAAAAGTAGAAAAAAATCGGAGGGATGTTTAAATCCCCCCGAAAGTGCAAGAGTGTTCCGTGCGCATGCACACGGAACGCTCTGTAGCTGACCTCGCCGCCGCCGCCATGCTGCCACCGCCTTGGAGCCGGGCGGGCGGGCAGAGGACCGGCCTCGCCGCCACCACCACCGAGCCCGGCAAAGGGGGGGAGGACCAGCCTCTCCGCCGCTGCCTCCGCCTTGGAGCCGGGCGGGGGGGAGGACTGGCCTCGCTGCCCCCGCCGCCTCCTCGGGGGACATCGAGCGGGGGGGGGGAGGAGACGGAGCTCTTCTCCCCCCCCCGCGAGTATCGCGGGTCCCCGTCTTGTATAGTACTATTAGTATAATGTTATGGTATTATTAGCATGAGCACAGCACTTTCAAGCACTCAAAGTTTTTATACTCATTATCTTCTTGCATGGCCCTGTAAAGATACCACAGTTCTGGGGGAGGGAGAGAGGCTGAAGCTATGAGACAGTGGTTTGTCTGGGGCCATCTTCTGAGTTCATGGCAAAGGCAAGATCTGAAACAGGCTCTTCATGGCTCAGAGATCACTCTCTCAGCCTCTAACAGCAATTACTTTACTATCAATACCACACTCGGATATATTATTTGGCCTCTAAAAATAACTATAACTTCCCTGACAATGACATACAGTGCCAGTTCATACAATACAAAGCCCTTGTGGCCACCACAGCAAGTTTGTTTTAAGCATGTACTGGGAGGTCTGTAACTGGGGCACCCCAATCATGGCTGCAGTACCTGTGGAGAAGGAGCTTCAGCCTTCCCCCCTACCATTTCCAAGAAATGAAATGGCCCAGAGAGTTGCAATGTAAGTTTAAAAATGAAGCAAACAGAATTCCCCCAGCAGCTTCTCATTTCAGTTTGCAAAACTGGTGGTGGTGGTGGTGGCAGGGTGGGTGGGGAGAGAATGAAGCCCCTTCTTCATACACATTATGGCTGCAATTAAAAACAGCCCCTAGGTGCCTGGGAGGCATAGAACTCTTGGTGCAATTGTGATACGATTTCCTCATGGTGACCAAGGACTTTGTATAATTTGAGTTGGCAGAAATGTAATTCCTGTTGTAAATCAATAATTTTAGTTGAATAAATTTGTGCTGGTATGTTGACAAAGCATTTTGCATTTAGTTCACCCCTCCAGGGGGACATGTGACATGGCTGTGTTTTCTCCTCCAAGGATCTTTTTCTTTGCATACCTTTAGATCACTACACCTGCCAGCTCATTTTCATAAGGAGTTAGGTTCATATCATGCTTATTGAAATGGGGCATCCAACAAGAACAACAGCCTTCTTTTCCAGAGCACCAGGGACACCGGGAAAGGATTAGATGAAGTGGAACATTTAAGAAGGAAGGGAGAAAAGTCCATCTCAAGTAATACATTGTACCTCTCAGCATCTGGAATTGTTGCATCTGCAGAAGTTACCATAGTGAAAATGAATTAAATGAAAAGCAGCTGTTCAAATATACAAAGTATTATTTGGCCAAACGAGATGTGGGACATCACAAGATCCATGAATGGATTTCTTGCACTATGCTGACTGGTGAAACAACTGCCAAGGAGCTCTGATTCAATTTGGTGAGCCAGTCTGGTGTAGCTTGGTTTAGTGGTTAAGTGCTCTGAGCCAGTTTGGTGTAGTGGTTAAGTCTGTGGACTCTAATCTGGGAGAACCGACTTTGATTCCCCACTCCTCCACCTGCAGCTGCTGGATGACCTTGGGCAAGCCATAGTTCTGTCAGAGCTGTTCTCTCAAGGACAGTTCTGGAAAGAACTCTCTCAGCCCCACCTACCTCACAGGGTGTCTGTTGTGGGGAGGGGAAGGGAAAGGAGTTTGTAAGCCACTCTGAGACTCCGAGTGAAGGGTGGGGTATAAATCCAATCTCTTCTTCTTCTGATTCAAACTGGGGCCAAGGCAAAAGTTTTTCAGCCTTTCCACCAGTACCACTTTCCTGACTGGAAACACCTCCTCTAGCTGCTACTTGCCCTGTTAGGGGAGTCATACCAATTGTCTACATGATGCCTGTGTGTTTCTTCAAATGGGGAAAATATCTGCTCTGAGGTTGGAAGTTGAGAAAATGTCTTGGGGAAAGGTGCTCAGCCCCACAGCTGCTATTTGTGACTAAAAACCCAATCACAGATCTCTTCGCACCCTGTTTGATTTATCCCCTTCCCTACTCAGCACATCAGTGACACACAGACACAATGCCCACATTTAAGAGTTTTGAAATGGGAAAAGCTTCAGTGAATATTAAAACATTACACCACCAGACATATCAGAGATGTTTCCAAAGTACAGGTGATGGATCACAAGGACTTCTTACCAGACTTGTTCTTGCATTCTATATCATAGCCTGTGATTGGACTGTTTCCATCAAATCCCATGGTCCACCTGAGGGCAATGCTGCGGGCTCTCACTTCTCGGATTTCTATTTCAGGAGGATCTGGAGGTTCTGGGCAAAGAGACAGACTCTGCTTTAGTTAACGGAAGGAAATGGCTGTGTGTAAGCTACAGCAATGAGCATGGTACAGCAAATACGGCTTGTCAACAGCAAGCCAACTCTCCACTTTCTACCCTTACTAAATTGTACATCCATTTAGCCCACCTAATTCCCATAAGGAGGAAAGGTACTGTTTTGTTTAAAATAAGAGACTCACTTTGTCTATGAATGTTATGTTATTTTAGAATCCCACATTAACAGTACTCCATATAAAAATCCTTCTTTTCCCCAGAGCAGATCTAGGCTATAAAATTCACATTATAGGGAGATGTCAGTATCGTAAATGAATCAAAGAGATAGTACTTTTAAAATGGAATATGTGTACGTCAGTGAGTGAGCAGTGTTGTTCCAATCTCTTTACAAGTAAGGTTGAACAGCATAGGCTTAAACCCAGTGTGCGAATAGACTAACATATCTACAAAAGAACATAACACATTCATAATAATGGAAGTGAAAGAATGGAAGGGAAGAAACTCCCCATTCTTTGTGTACGTGTGTGTGAGTATAGATTTATGCCTATATCAGATAAAGGCTAAATCAGTTGTAATTGTTTGTAATGAGCAGTTATTCTAGCTTAATTACTCAACCAGAATAAAAATAAAATAGATCCTGCATGTATGCACAAGGACACTACAGAAACATTTAGCACATATATTTTCTCATTTCTGACAGCTTATTTATATTACTTAAAGTACTACTCATAGGATTATATTACTATACATGAGAATCAGAATCCCACTTTTTCTGGACTTTTTTAAAGGACTTCTGTGTACTTGTAGGAACTGATGAAAACTGCAGCAGCAGAAACTAGAGCTTGGGAGAAAGGTGCTTTGTGAGTCCTGAGTAGGTCTGGCAACTTACATGCATGCTCCAAGGCATACAAGCATGTGAGCAAGTGTTGTATACAGGGCAAGTAGAGCCCCACGGCTGATTTATATTTCAGCTTGGCATTTGACAGGGTAACACCTCACCCATTGTAGGGCCTGCTGATCTCTGCCTGACTACCCCTCCCCTCCCTACCAGGAAATATCATAGGGGAACCCAGCCTGGGGACATTCTAGCTACAAATGTAAAAATATATTGCAGTTGCCAGGATGCTTTTGATTGATTAAACATGAAACATTTTGTTTCTAGATATACAACCGGCTTACTGCTCCTTCTTCAGAAAGAAAATCTTATTGTTTTTGCACTACTTAATTCTATTTGGGCTTTGGAGATCTAGAGCTACTAGAATGGAGATTTAGTCTCAATGATGTCAACCATGTTTACTCACAAGTAAGTATTTCATATTTTAGGCCTGAATATTAAGAGTAGGAGTGGCCTGAAACATGAATGTGGCCATGCAGACACTGCCAAAAAGCACTTACCTGCTCTGGGGTTTCAAGCAGTCAAAATGGCATTTATAGGCCTTCTTAAAACTCATGTGTTGGCCTGAGACATGAAACATTTCCATGTCGTGCTGATCAGCAAATGCTGGTTGTGTAAGGGCTGGCACATGAACTAAGAGGCCTTTAAATCTGCTAGGTGGAACCCCAACTCAAATAGGTGCTTTCTATTGGTCCCCATGTTGTCACTATCATGTTTAAATTGACCCCAAAGACTTAAATTGACTTCTCTCATGCTTATTGACACATTTCTGCCTTGATTGTTCCAGTGGAAACAGAAAGTAGGGGTTGGAATATCATAAGAGAAATTCTAATGTCCGAATTTAAGGCAATGTTTATTAAGGGACTAGAACCCCCCAACAGATTTCTGAGCATGACATACACTTACTGTACTACAAAAGCTGTGTTTTTTTCCTTATGTTGTCCTCTTCCTACCTTGCACAGTGAGCTGAATTATTCCACGGTCCTCCCCATATGAATTGATGGCATGGCAAGAGAAGAAACCAGAGTCTTCTCGCACCGTTGGCAAAATCTACAGTGAAGATTGAGAAAAAATATATATATATAAAGTAAAACTAATCTTCTAAATATACTCACACTGCAAGAAGTGATCCTACATTACTATTTCCTATGCACAATAAACCACATTTGATGCACATAATATACATCCCTAGAGTGAACAAACAGCAGTTTTGTGGCCATATGGCCCCAAATCAAAATAAAGGGGAATGCAACAAAACAGTACAGCTGCTAGTGTAGAAATGCTCAAATAGTACTCACGTACAGTACTTCTTTGCCTGTCTTTAGATTATATTACTTTATTTAGCCTCTATTTTGAGCAAAACATGATTGGTCTTTTCAGGAAAAAGCTATGCAGTTCAGTTCTGAACAGAATTACACCCTATAAAAACCACTGACTTCAACTGACATTGATGAGTATAACTCTACTTAGGATTGCACTTGACCTCACATCCTCCCTTTCCCCTCACATGAAATTCAGAAACTGAAGATTTCCTGGTTCCCAACACCCACAATTTGTCACAATTATCAGATGAAACAGTGAACTGATTTAATTCCAACCACAGTGGAATCCTGCTTTGTAAGCAAGAGAACAAACTGTAATTTATCACTTCAGATGTCATGACAAATGGTCATTTATTAGTAACCAGGAAGTCTTCCAAATCTGAGACAAACTGCATAAGAAAGGAGTCACTGAAACTCATGGATTTCCAAAGCTCATTCTTATAGTGGCAAACTATGTCTTAGTGTTACATTTCAATGTAGCCATGATGTTTTCAAATTGCTGTAAGCCAACCTGTGATTCCATCTGGAAGGAAGGATGGGGTATAAACTCTGACAGTAAAGTATAGCTGCCATGTGATTCCCAGGCAGACTCCAATCCAGACAGCATACAGGAACCTAACTGGCCCACCTGCATCAATGTAACTGCATCATGTACCTTCAGACAATTATCTGAGACCGATTTCACACAAGAGCTGCGCCGTGGTCGCGCCTCCCTTTGGCCCGTTTCTATTGGTCAATTTCCCACTCGAAGCCGCGCGGCCGCATTTTGACCAGCGCCTTTGCCCGATTTTCTCCGTGGTTTTGTGATCCTCAAAAAACAGGTTACGGATTGGAATGTTTTAGATACTATGCATTATTTACTAGAACTATTCTAGGACTCAATGAGCAGTCACTCAAAATGAACCTAACTAGGTAGTATAACATCATTGCTGGATGAAACTCTAGGAATTTCCTCTGATTTCTATGGTTGAGAACATAAAGACTTGGGGAAATTCTTATGGAGGTCATTTTATAGCTCTTTTTTCTCATCCCCCCTCCCAATTTCTCAATGGTGGGGGGACGGGGGATGAAGGCAGTCAATGGCAGCCCTAACATATACATGCATCCTAACATATGCATGCTAGCTTGATTCCTAGCCATTTGGAACATACTTGTAGACTTGATGTCATTTTGAATCTTGCCAGAGCTGGGTTGAGCTCTATCACTAAGAAAAGTGGTCTGATGAAGCCCTAAGAAATGGCAAAGCAAACTAGGCATGCCGTCACCACTTCTTTGGTTCATGCTACAGCTAGTCTTGAGCTCATACTGTCTACTGCATGCTTTCTTGCTTTCTCCTGGAAACTCTTCTCTGCACCATGAGCAGGTGACTGCATCATTCTGAAGAGAGACTTGTACTTTCAAGGATTATTAGGTCACTATTCAATTGGTGCAGATGTCATTTATGTATGGTGGCAAAACCATTTGTTATATGTATCATTTATGGTTGTAAGTAGAATTGTACAAGAAGACAGTAGTCTCAAGTGTGATTTGTACAGTGTGACAGTGTGACAGATTATTCTGGTTATCTGTTTGCACAACTGTATTCCCTATTTCCATTTTTGTGTGGTTGATCCCTAATTGTTCATGACAGACTGATAACATGCATCTTGCAAATACTGGCAGATCATTTGCTGTTCCACTGTGAGAGGCAACAAATTCTCTTGTAAAGGGATGGGCACAAACCAGGAAAATGCAGTTTGGTTTGTAATTTGTATCATGCCCGGTTCATGAACCACGGACCGTCATCAACTTTTTGTAGCTAAACAAATCAGTTTGATTTCTGAGGTTTGTAATGTGGCAGAATGCACCCCCCCCATGTGCTAGAGTCACCAAACTCTCAGGGGATCTCCGGCTGACTCTCCTCTACCCCCCCCCCCAAATTTGATGAGGATTGGAGGGCTCCCATCCTCCATAGTTTCTAATGGAGGGGGAAAAACAGCAAAACAAGGACAACAGAAGCTCCTCAGAACAGAATCAAAGTCCCCGAGAATCTCTGCAGTAGAAACTGGGGGGGGGGAGAGCATTTTTGCATGCCCAGCAGAACCAGTGCCACTGTGGCACTGCAAACCCAACAGGGCTAAGGTCAAGCCAGGAAAGTGCTTTTGGGGGAAATGTCAGGCACAGGTTCAAAAGTGTATAGAATGGACACCCTGCAAGCTACACACACCAAATACACACAGAACCTTACCCTTCCACCCGCTCCTCTACAAGCTCTCCAAGTTGGAGGCAGATTACATTTCTTGGTTCCTAGTTACACACCACACAAAAAGGTCTCCCAGTGCTCTCTCTGGAAAAGACAGCTGCAGTTACAAGAGTCTATGGAGTGGCTCAGGAACAAGCCAGTGGCACCAAACTCACAGGGAAACTTCACCTGGGCAGACACCCCCCCAGCCAGACACTGGAAATAAGGCAGAGAGACATCTAAGCCCCACCACTCAGCATGAACAGCCAACGCACCCAATAGCTAAGCCTCACTGCTTGGCATTAACAGAGAGACAGAGTGGCTCAGATCCTGAGTCCATATAATAACCAAACCTCGGTAGGGGAGAAGAGTTGACAATCAGGAGGGTATAAAATGTGGCTTCTTACCCAAGGTACCCAGTAGCTAAGCCCCACTGCTTGGCATGAGCAGAGAGATGTAGTATGAATGGGATTATAAAGATTTTTTTCCCTGACAATTCATATTTTTCTGGTTTTATTGATTTTTCTCCTAAGTAAGATTTTATTAGGATGTGATGAAAGCCTACTAAATGGTAGGACTTTCTCATGTAGGTTAGATTATTTTTCTAGCTGATGCTAGCAGACAAGAAAACAACATTCTTTTGGTATAGAAGATAGGTATAAAGTTAATGGAGTTTTTGTTGTTGTTTATGGTAAAGCATGGCAGTGTTTGGGTCAAAAGGGATTTTAGCTTTGTATCAGAAAAAAAACCTTTGTTTGGGTATGAAGAATCCTTGGCAGGTATTATTCAGGTTAGGTTAAGTAACCTAACCTGAATAAATATCTTCATAAATATCTTCATGACTATGTCATTTCAAGTATAAAATTTCATGTACTTCCTGATTGTGTTCAGAAAGCAGTCCATTTTTGATAAGCTGGTTTGGCCTTACTGTTTTCAGGTGTATTGATTGCAATTAAAACACTATGAACTTTCCTCCTCGTTTTGACTTCTTTTTTTGACTGCAAATCTATTTGTATAACAGAGACAAGGTAGCTCAGAGCCCTCTTAATACCCAAACCCCAGCAGGGGAGAGGAGTTCAAAATCAAAGTGTGGGCCCTCAGATGAGGAACGCAATAGCTAAGCCCCTCTGCTTGGTGTGAGCAGAGAGACTCAAAGGTGAGTCCACCTAACACTCCCAAATCCCAGCAGGGGAGAGAAGTTTACAATCAGGAGGGTATAGAATGTGCTCTGTTAGCCTACTTTTAACAAGTTCCCTGCCTCTCTGTCTAAGTGCCAACATAGGAGAGGGTGTGGAGATGAGCTGATATATAGCTTTCCAATATCATAGAGCAGAATGGGAACTCTGTTAATGGCAGCCAGCAGTGTCTGTTAAGCTTTGGAGGGCTACTATTGGTCTTTCCAAGGCTGGAGAATTCCATCACCCCTATTGCTTTGTAGTTTTGTAAACAGCTTAATTGAGCAGAGACAGACTGTCTGGAAATGTATCCATTCATGAACCTCCATGAACAGCATGAAAGTTTGTGGAATATTCATGCTGGTTGCCCTTCCACGAACATCACTTCACGAAACACAAACTGGCCAAAATTCTTGATGAACTTTAGTTTGTGAGCCAGTTTGCATCCATCCCTAGACCTAATTCTACTATACATTCTGAGATTGGCTTCCAAATGAGATCACTGAGGCCTCTTTGCTCTTCCAGCAGAAGGAGCTGTGCCTGGATTTCCCTACTTCAGACTGCAAGTGGGATTCATGATCAAATGCCTTCAGCACACAAAATATTCCCACAGAATAAAAACTAACATGTCATGGATAATGCAAACATAGAACTCTTAAGGGAGATAAGTAGCAGCTCCTCCTCCAGGGTTTGCCTGTATGATTTCTATGTCCTCCAGCCCAAACAACGAACAGTCTTGTAGTGTCTTAAAGATGGATAATTTTCTCATGGCAGAAGTTTTCACAAGCCAAAATATCAGTTTGCATCTGATAAAGTGCATCTTGTTCACCAATGCTTCTGCCATGATAATTAATATTTAAGGCACCAAACCCTTTTGTTATTTGGTTTGCAGTAGGCTCACAGCAACTGCTTGGAATGTATTTATCTCCTTGGAATTTATACTGTTCATTTTGTCCTGTTGCAAACCAGTAATCATGCCTTAGGCAGACTGTGCTTCCTGTCTAGCTGAGGTGTGTTATAGCTCTGGACAGCATATGTTGTACAGTATATGGACTTCTTTTTTATTTATAATATGTTGGGACTTTTAAAAGGCATATTTATAACAATGTAACATATTACATATATAACTAGATAGCAAAACTGTACCATGTGTTTCACCCACCCACACACTCATTCCAATATGGTGTAAACAAATTCCAATCAGAAACAAAAGGTCTCATATGCTTCCTCCCTTTCCTAATATACACTGTGCATGTATATGTACCAAGTCCTACATACACATTTTACATCAACCAGTCATCAAACGGAGGGCCTTCTTGGCTCTTCCATCTACAAGCCACTTTTATTCTTACAGCAATAATATAATAGGGACTTCCATTCTGATGGTATGAAACCATTTACGGAGTCCAACAAATACTTTTCAATGTAGCCTGCAAAATGTAACATGTCATACTATTGAAATTACAAATACCTAGGGAAACAGCAATACAAAACTGTACTATAAACCCAAAGATTGCTGCAAGTGTGCACAAACAATAAATGAATTTACACAAAAGTAAGTCAATCTTCACTGAAGATGATATTCATGATGTGTCTTTTATAGTCGATGAACAGGTGGACAGAAGACAGACGAACTTCTCGAGTAATATTAGTCCATTGGAGAGTTTTGTATGTAGCTGCATAGCTCATGGAAAAAACAGTTTGATTTAAAGACTTCATCGTCATCTTCAGTATATTTGGATGCGAAATTATTGAGAAAGACACTTCGAAACGGGCATTTACTCGAGAAGTTCGTCTGTCTTCTGTCCACCTGTTCATCGACTATAAAAGACACATCATGAATATCATCTTCAGTGAAGATTGACTTACTTTTGTGTAAATTCATTTATTGTTTGTGCACACTTGCAGCAATCTTTGGGTTTATAATACTATTGAAATTATTCATCACCAATGCTGATTTGAAAGTTAAACATAAGCTTTGACACAATTGTATCTTCAACTGTCAGTAGGCTTTGCATCCATTTTTAAGGGCCGTGATACCATCTGTAAAATACTTTGTGATGGTTTATAATCTCAGGGTTGTAGAGATGGAATTATTTAAATTTCTCTTTGTACACTGAGAAGCAAACTTGCTGTGATATTTTGCCTGCTAATTCATAAACCTTTCCATTTTTGCATATTGCTCTTTTGTAAATTTTTGTACTTCATAAGAAAACTAAAAATGTTGACCACTGATGTTTGGTGGATAATAAAATACATATTCTAGTTTTAACAGAAGTCACTTTCCCATAAACATTAGAAATATTTATGGAAACGAATTGAGAATTAGGGGCTAGTAATGTTAACATCAACAGCGCCACCAAATTTCAATTTAAGACAAAAATTTTCAAACCCTCATGTCCTCTGACCACTAGCTAGCCTTCCTCGACTGTTCTCACTCTACCAACAAAACTACCTTCAAAAAGCAGGAGATAACCAGTTTGTGGGAAGGTATTGGTAGACACAGGCCCCATATGGTAGAGCCTCTAATTAACTGGTGATACAAATCCCATCCTCCACAGCTATCGTTTCCTGCCAGAGGTTTAAAGATTTATGATTTTCTCTGCTTTCTAGATTGAATCTGGAGATGGAGAAAACTACAAATCCCATAATCTCTAACAGGAAATTATGGCTGGAAAGGATGGTGTTTGTCAGAGTCAATTAGTGAGAGGTCCTGAAAAAGCCCTTTCCTGTGTCTAACAAACTTCCTGCCTCTTTCCCCCTTATTAGAAAATGCTGTGGTGGCTCAAGTGGTTAAGACACTGAACTGCAGGCTGTGGAAGGTCAGTAGTTCAGCAGTTCGAGACTCCGCATGACGGAGTGAGCTCCCGTCTCTAGTTCCAGCTCCTGCCAACCTAGCAGTTTGAAAGCAAGAAATTGCAAGTAGAAAAATAGGTACCACTTTGGTGGGAAGGTAACAGCGTTCTGTGCGCCTTGGTGTTTAGTCATGCCAGCCACATGACCATGGAAACGTCTTCAGACAGTGCTGGCTCTTCGGCTTTGAAACGGAGATGAGCACCGCAACCCTAGAGTCGGATTCGACTGGCTTTTGAGCAAGGGAACCTTTACCTTTAAGAAGAAAGTAATGATGCACATTCTTCACCCTTTTATTTTTGGGAGGGATTTTTTTGAGTGTTCCTGTCAAGCTCTCCCAACCTCCATTTAGATTCTTTGAGCAATCAAGAGGAATACTCACAGGGCTTCCAACCTCCAGGTGGTAGCTGGAAATCTCCCATTATTACAACTGATTTCCAGGCGACAGAGATCAGTTCACCCTGAGAAAATGGCTGCTTTGGAAGGTGGAATCTATGGCATTATACCCGACTGAAGTCCCTCCCTTTCCCAAACCCGACCCTCCTCAAGCTCCACCCCCCCCAAATTTCCAGGTGTTTCCCAACCCAGAGCTGGCAACCCTAAACGTTCGTGGCACACACATTGTTTCTGAGGTGCACCAGTGTGGTAATTGTGGTTTCAGATATAATAAATTAGAAGTCCTGAATAAAATACCAAATTTGAAAATAGTGAAGCATTAACAATCTTTGCCCCCGCATCACATGGCATACTGTCAGGTAAAACTTCCCATCAATACTTTCTAGAGAAGGTATTCCCACATAGAACATTTGCCTAAATGATTATTAACACTCCACTTGCTATTACAAAAAACAAACAAACAAAACCAAAAAACCCACAATTTATTTATGAGGTTAATTTTGTCCCACATCCTCTCTTTAGTCTGGACAATCTTGTTCTGCCTCTTGTATCATAGAAAGCCTCTTCGTGACTGATTTCCTTTATTTTAAAATTAAGCAAGAGGTTTTTCTAGCATTCACACTTTGTGAAGCCAACTAAAATTAGGTACGTTCATTCCCCCTTTTTCAAGTCGGTTGCATTCAGTCATACAATGTCCTAAAAATATTTATCCCTGGAAATAAAACTTTACAACTTTTTGTCATCATTTAAACATCACCTCTGGTATACACACTGACAACATGAGTATTACATTTGTTTTATTTATTTAGTCATTCTATTTAAAAAAATCCATATATTTTCCATTTTATTTTTAGTTCAAGATCTCTATTTTTAGTTAACCATCATTTTCAGTGTTTTTAATACTGCTTCTTTGCTGATTTCTTTGAAACTGAATCACATACACACACACAACCCGAGCTATAAATTTGCCATTGTTGTTCAATATTCATACACACAATTCTGTTTTCTCTTAATCCAAAATCCTTATTATAGGCTCTGATTACCTCTGAAGCCTTTCCCAAAGACCCAACAGGATCCTGTTGTTGAATGAGCATCTACAAACTTCAGCATATAGATTTTGTTAAACAAAAACTGTACTTCTGCACTGCATGCAGTGTGCTTTTTACGCTACCTTCATTTTAGTAACTATTTTTTCTGTTTATTAATCTGGCTTTAAAATGCAAAATGGTGATTATCCATACCACACAATTTAGCTGACTAACTTATAGATGGTCAAAACTGGGGCCTAGGGAAACATTATTCTCAGATACATGATGTCCCCAGTAACAGAAGTAAAGTAAAGGTAAAGGTTTCCCTCGCTTGAAAGCTAGTCAAATATGACTCTGGGGGGCAGTGCTCATCTCCGTTTCCAAGCCAAAGAGCCAGTGCTGTCCAAAGACATTTCCGTGCTCATGTGGCCTGCATGACTAAACGCTGAGGTGCACGGAATGCTGTTACCTTCCTCAGGGGTCAGTTGGAGCCAGAGTGTGGAGGAGCAGTGCTCCGGTAGTGAGGAGCTGAGGGGGCAGGCACATGACCAAGCCCCGCCCCCTGCTCCCAGCAGCCCCCAGTTGGGTCACAAGGAGCCAGAAGAAGCAAGGTAAGTAAAAGCTCCCCCCCTTTCCCAGGAAGTGCATGTGTGTGGAGGTCGGGAGAAAGCCTGCCATCCCCTACCATTCCCGGGCCAAGCGCATCCAGAGCGAAAGACTCCACACACCCAATTCCTCCTGCACTCCTCCCTTTTTTAAAAAAGTGGTTTCTTTGGCATGGGGGGTCCTTATGGGGATTGTTGTGAGCAGGCAGCTCCAGCGGGTGGGTGGGCTGGCTCCTTCCCTGCCCCCAATTAAACCCCAAATTGATCCCAGCTGCATAGGCGTAAAGTTTGTGGGGGCTGCAGGGCGCGAGCCTTCCCAAAATTTCCCAGAAGGTGCTAATCCTCCCCCAGGGACAACTGGTTCCTCCAGCCAGCCTTGCTCCCCCACCTTTGAAAGCGGAGGGTTTCCCTAATTCCCGCTTTCCCAGACTGAGTTTGCCGGATGGGTTGGGACTGGGAGGGAGGGAAGTCAGGGGGGGGTTTGCTTCCAGCCAAGCTCCACCCCCAGCTCCTCCCAGCAGCCCTCACTGTTCTGTAGAGGAGCTGGAGGAAGAGCTGCATGTGGAGACTGGCTACTTTCCCACCCACGCGCACGCACACACAAAGAAAGGTTGGTACTGAAGCGTGTTTGCCCGGGAAAGCTTTAAAACTGTGTCTGACTCTGACGTGGGTTTCTTAAGTGCCACTGGTTGGGGGGGCTTCTCCTCCATATCCCGGGGCCAGCAGAGGCCTCCCTGTCCACCCTTGCCCTCCCGAGGCGACACCCAGCCACAGGCCTGGCGAGAGGCCTCCCTGCCCACCCCTTGCCCTCCCGAGGTGGCACCCAGCCACAGGGCCCGGAGAGAGGCCTCCCTGCCCTCCCCTCACCCTCCCAAGTCGGTGACCAACCACAGGGCCCGAAAAGAAGCCTCCCTGCCCACTCCTAGCCCTCCTGAGCCGGCGCCCAGCCATGGGGCCTGGAGAGAGGCCTCCCTGCCCACCCCTTGTCCTCCTGAAGTGGCACCCAGCCATGAGGCCTGGAAAGAGGCCTCCCTGCCCTCCCCTCGCCCTCCCAAGCTGGCGCCCAGCCACAGGGCCCAGAAAGAAGCCTCCCTGCCCACCCCTCACCCTCCCTAGCTGGTGCGCAGCCATGGGGCCTGGAGAGAGGCCTCCCTGCTCATCCCTTGCCATCCCGAACTGACACCCAGCCACGGGGCCTGGAGAGAGGTCTCCCTGCCCTCCCCTCGCCCTCCCGAGCTGGCACCCAACCATGGGGCCTGGAGAGAGGCCTGGCCGCCCGCCACATGCCTTCCCCACCATGTGCCAAGCCGCGGGGATGGTGGAGAAGCCTGGCCACCCATCCCGTGCTTTCTTTGCCCCGTGCCAAGTTGCGGGGAATGGGGAAAGACCTCCAGAGCCTCCCCTTCTTTCATTCTCTCTCTCCCCCCATTTCTTTCCCTCCTTTTTTCTTCTCTTTCTTTTCCTCCATCTAGAAGAGAGGATGGACATTCCTTAGAAGAGAAGGCTCCCATAATGATAGTCTCCCCCCCCCCAGCCCATTTCCTCCTCCTCCACATTTCTGAGCCCAGTCAGATTTTTTTTGGGGGGGGAGTCTAGTGCAAGGAAGTCTGCTCTCCAAAGTAGTCATTTCCTCCAGGGTGATGCTCTGTATTCTTGGTGCTTGGGGGAAAACACTGGGAGGCCTTCTGGTGTTCTGGTCCTGCTGGTGGACCTCCTGATGGCACCTGGCTTTGGGCCACTGTGTGACACAGAGTGTTATACTGGATGTGCCACTGGCCTGACCCAACATGGCTTCTCTTATGTTCTAACTCAGTGTGCTGCAGTGAAAAAAGTCAAACTCTTAAGGTAGGGATGATTAGGAAAGGGACTGAGAATGAAACAGCTGAGATTGTAATGCCCCTGTATAGATATATGGGGTGGATCTGTTGGATGGAACAGCGGTCACTGAGGGTGTGGAGATATCTGTGTATTTCCTGCATTGTGCAGGGGGTTGGATGACCCTGGAGGTCCCTTCCAACTCTCTGATTCTATGACTGTGATTTGTATTAACCTGTTATGATGAACCCCTGTATCTCCCTAACTGTCTAGCAGATTTTCCCCGTCAAATCTTCAGTTCCCCTCAGTGACTGAGTTGTCCTACAGTAGCGTGTATAAATTCCTTGTCATAAAAGACTTGACTATCCCACCCTAAATTTGAGATTTTTAATTTAGACTTCTTCTCAGCTCAGGAACTCTACTCCAAATACAGGGGCTATCTAGTTTTCTTTAAACCCTTGTGAAATGGCACACCCCTCCCTACCTCGCTAAGTGCTCCTTTATTACAAAAGGATAAAGTGCGAATCGGAAAGAAACAGAAGCATAAGCTCTTTATCTCTTTTCCTGAGTAATTTGTGCATGTAACTATTGCCAGGCTATAGATGTTCTCACCCTTTACAGTGACTGTCTATAATATGCATGTGTGTGCAGGGCCGGCCCGAGGTTTTTTTGTGCCCTAGGCAGGGCTACCTACTGGCACTCCCACCCGTGCACGCCCACCAATTATGGGGTTGCCAACCTCCAGGCAGGGCCTGGAGAGAAGGAAATCCAGCTGCTGAGTGCGCACCACACACACACACACAGTTCGTTTCAGAGTCAGCCATCCTGTGCCTCCCCCACCCCCCGCATTGCCCCGGGCCGGTGAGGGGCTGGGCGCTTCGGCGTGGGGGGGGGTTGTGGGCGGGTGGCGTGGTGGCGGCAGCGGTGGTGGGGAAACTCCGAGGCGAGCCGGGAAAGCAGAGCAGCAAACTTTGTTGGCCCTCGATGGGCTCTCAGTTTAGCCACCCTCCCATAGCTGCCTCGGGCTGCTTGCGCAGTTGGGCTGGAGGAGGGGATGCCGGGCGACTTACCAGTGTCTCGGTCCTGGGAAGTGCCAGCCGGTCGTGTGGGCTTTGGGGAGGGCCTGCTGCAGGCCTGCGGGGTCGGTGGCGGGCCCGGCTGTGCGGCGGACACAGGACTGTGGGGTGGGGGTCCGGCCAGAAGACATCTCGACTGCCGCTGCCTTCTGCGGTGGAAGGGCCAGAAACTGACCCCCAGCCTCCTCTGCCTCCCCCGCGCCCCTGACTGCTTGAGGGATCAGACCGGCTGCTGCCCTCCCAGGGGGACACGCCGGAAGGGCAGGCATTCCACTCCGCTTGGTGGTGGGACTCGCCTCCTGGCAGGGAAAGGCCGGCCCAGAGCAGCGACCTTGCGGCTGGTCGGCTCCCCACGGCCGCCCTGGGCTCCCATTTTCTGGCAGAAAGAACAGCGAAGGGACGTGCTGAAGCAGCATGCGCTCAGAAAGTCATGCGGGGGGGAGAGGGCATGCCCCCGTGATGGCCCCACGCTCTAGGCGAGAGTCTAGCTCACCTGGTGAGCGGGCCGGCCCTGTGTGTGCGTGCACTCATACCCTCACACAGATTCATCTTTCTTTATAAATCACTCTGGGATATCTTCATCGAGCCACAGTCTTCGCTCTGCAGGAAAATCATGCATTGTACTCATATATGCAAAGAGACTGAGGCCATTTTCACACAGTTTATTTGTCCCAGGTTCAATAGTGTTGGGAAGTGTGTGTGTGTGGGGGGGGTGTTCCTGCTTCCACACAGAATTGTGGTGCATTTTTGCACCTTCTGTGTTTCTCCAGTTTTTCTCTGATGTTTCTCAAACCTGCTTTGCTGCAAAGTTTTGGGAAAGATCACAGTAAATACTGGATGGCTGTTGTGTGGGTAGAAAATTCAGATCTTCCCACCCACATGGCAGCTATTTTCCATGACCCTTTCCCCACAGCAGCCATTTCCTTTCCTGCCACTGGCCTTTTAATTTAAAAAATGGTAGTAGAATATTGCTGTATCGACATATTATTGTAACAGTAGGTGGAACAGATTTTGTGGATTCCCTGCTCTCATTTTTTTTAAAAATGAAGTCTCTATCCCCATCCCCTGTGGAAATATAAGGGAAAAGGCATATCTTCACAATGGAAAAAGTTAGAGACAGCAACTGAGAGCTGGGGATTCATAGAACCTGTTCCACATATTGCTACAATGATACGATATGGATTGGCATGCCTGATGGAGTTAAGAAGGCTCCAGTGCTCCCTGGCTGTCTTCAAACTATGCAAAATGAAATTGTTCAAGAGGGCTTTTTGCACAGGTAACTAAGACTGTACTGTAATGAAATGATTCAGAAAACTGCATTGGTAAATAGACAGGACTGGGGACTACATTACTGTATTGCTGCCCATCACTTTAAATACACTCCGACAATGTAGTTTCTACACCATTTGAAGTGTCATATTTAAATGCTTTCACTGTGTTTCAGGTTTCTTTCAGCTCTGTTTTAGACTTCTGCTTGTTTTCAGTTTTCTGCGGTCCACACCCTATTGCACTGTACATTGGATGTCCCAGCCTGTTGACCGAATTTGATATAGACTATGTAATCCACCCTGAGGCTCACCAAGAAAGGTGGACTATAAATAATGTTGCCCTGCAAGGCGCTTATAGCGCTCTTATGGACATAGTTCATAAGTGATAAAAACTGAACTTTGCAAGTAGTGTGCAAAAGGGACTGAACTGTGTGGTGATCCAAAAGTGATGCCAGCTGCAGACACATGCCAGCAGAGGAATAGCCTTTTCCTGAGATGATGTGCCAATGGTTCCTGAGGTTACCTGAGAAACCAGCTCCCTAGACACAGAGAACACACAGAAACCAGTAACCCTGTACTATGGGAAAACGCCATATTCTGCAAAAGGGACTTAAAATTCTGAAGACTCCATGAACTTCCCTTCAACATGCAGGCAACCTCCACCCCACCAGATGATGCATTTAGGCTCCATGGCATAACAACGGAGCCTCTGCCAGGAAGGGATGAGCTGGCTGACTCATCACTCAACTCATTTATTTATTTATTAGACTTTTACCCCGCCCTCCCGCCTAGGCGGCTCAGGGCGGCTTACAATAGTTTAAAAACCAGTATAACAATCAATACGATATCCAGTCTAAAGCAATACAATCAATAAATTATCCAAATACAGCTTATTAAAAATTAAAATTAAGATGTGGCGACCATCTGTTATAAAGTGCTAGAACAGTCAGTGTGGTCTATTAAAACGCTTGCCAGCAGTGTGGTCTGAGCTATTAAAACTCATCAGCCAGAACCATCAAGAGACAATACCCCTGGACTCAGCTATTGTTCTCCAAAGGTGCCACTGGTAAAGTGATTAGATTCAACATTGCCCAACCCTTCCCCATCCTCCCGCAACCAGTTTTTTTTTTTAGGAAACTTCCAGGGGACGGATCGTGGAAGGGGGATGGACCAAGGGGACGTCACAAGGGAGGGGGCCAGTGAAGCCCACCCCCAAGGGTATGTCACAGTGAAGCCTGCCTCCAAGCCCCAAAAGGGCATAAAAGAGCTGGCCTGGCCATGTGCTCTCTCTCTCTCTCCTCTGGATCTGAACCCTGCCCTATCTTGCTGACTCTAGGTGTAGCGCTGCCTGAGTCTAACCACGTGCTCTGCTGGTACAGAATACATCCCTTAATTCCTTATAGTCTCCCTTATTTTTCCTGTGGATCGCTTCATCTCTCCAGGATCAGGTACGTATCACCCACCAATGATTTTTACCTGGTAATGCGGAATGTCGCTATCCCTTTCTATCTAATTTTCCTAGGTCTGTGTAAGTGTGTGCGTGCTTGAATTTATTGTATGTTTGTGAAGAACTCTCAGTAAAAAACCTATTTCTCTTAAGAATTGGTTTCTGCGTTTATTCTTGGTTTTACTGAAAAGGTGGGACTTCTGTATACATAGGCTTGTGTCCCTTAGTAGCCAATTGTGCATTAAATATTATAATTCCCCACAGTAATTAATATATTAAGCAATTTGGCTAACAATAATGTAGCAGGGATGGGGCAATTCATAAATTTAATAAATAAATAATGATATTCTAGTGCCGATCTTTCAAAAACATTCCACAAAGCTTGGGGGCCACTGCTGGGTACTGAGGTAGGGAAACTGCAAGCAACTCTGCTATGTGGAGGCCCCATTGCCACATCCTAACAACAATGGGGAAAGCACCCAACCTCCTCCCCCATGTGAAAACCACCTGTGAATAAACACAGAAAAGAAGCACATATTTTCCCAAATATGTCCAAGAGCATTTGTGTTTAGATGGAACTACCACTCTAATAGGCAGAGAACAGACTGGTCATATTACCTGTAGAGTAGAGATCACTTCATCACCCACTTCCTTTGTGGAAACAAGATAGCGGGACATTTCAGGATTAATTATTCTGTCTTCTTTCTCCCAGCGGACTATGATGGGTTTTTCCCCATGTGCTGTGCAACTCATCTCTTTCTTTTGACCCTGTGTTGCCAAGGTGGTGTTTGGATAGGAGGTTATCATAGCAGGAACTAAGAATAAAAATAACAACACACCAGTTAAGTACGTGAGAAGCAGGAAAGACAACTATGCTGTAAAAGAGGTCTCACTACATAGTCTTGCTTGTTATTTCTTATTCAATCTACTTCATTTTGTGCTTTTATCTATTTATTTTTGTTTATATCTCACCTTTCTCTCTCCAGCAGGGATCCCAAAGTGGCTTACATAATTCTCTTCTCCTCCATTTTATCCTCATAAAGACCCTGTGAGGTAGGTCAGGCAGAAAATGTCTGACTGGCCCAAGAAAGCTTCCGTGGCAGAAAGGGGATATGAACCTGGTTTTCGCAGATCCTAGTCTGGCACTTTAACCACTCCACCAGGCTTTGTTATTCTATGAGATGTTTTTATGCATCTTGGTTGAAGAAAGACAACACTACTGTCTTTCATAGACACAGAACGTTGCCCATTTTTTCCTCCAAAGATCACTTATGGGTGTGGATATGCCTCTTTTAAATGAGTTATTTTAATTGCTATTTTGAAATGCTAATGCTTGGTGGCATGGCCTTTTCACATGTCAGAACTATTGATGCTTGTATATGACAATATGTCAGAATGCAGCCTTTCCCACTGGAAAGGTTTCTGAACCATAACAAACTGATTTTCTAGCTAGCAAGAACATAAGCTGTGGTTTGTGCTTCAAGAAGTGCTTCTCATGTGTGTATCATTACAGATAAACCTAGGACAGATTTTGGTAAGGAATGACACACTATCTTAGCATTGTTAGGAGCAATTCCAAATAGCTGCTCTTTCTATACTGGTTACAGTTAAAAAGATCTAATGCTTTCTCAGGTGACTATGTTCCATAAAATGAAAATAATTTGTATTTGTTTGTAGCAAGTTATCCAGTGATATGGAAAAGCAGTATATATTTTTTATTTTACATATAAAACCAAGTATTTTGCAAACTACATAATATTGCATAATGTTACATAAAACAATTTGTTACAAAGTGTTGCTCACTTTGATAGTTTTTCCTGATGTAACTTCATAGCTGATTGTAAAAACATGACTACCTTCACTGATATTTCAGTAGCAGAATCATTCAGAAGACGGTGCACTTTTAAAGCGTCAGGAAGGTCTGTCATGTTGGCTAAAATAGGGTTTAATTATCTAAAACGTATATCTACATAAAATTGGCAGTGCAAACAGATATGTGAAACTGCCTCAATGCATCCAGAGTTACATGCTATATTATTATATCTCCCATGCAAGACTGCTGATGGTAGTGCATTGAATCTTGCTAGTGAAAAGGCTCTGTGCTGTTGTGGTGCTTGTATAACAGATAGGTATGGGGCCACTCGGCCTACCGAGAGGGGAATCCCAAAGTTCAGAGGGGAGCAAGATTTGTTGGCTAAGCTGTATAGCCTTTGTGTTTCAATGTCAAGGACTCTGCGTTTAATCACCTGAAAAGCACCCATAAAAGGGAGCATAAGCAGTGAGTCCAATGGGATGCCCATGGCAATTATTTTGTTCTCAACGTGTGGCAGCCAGTTAGACATGTTTGACTCTGTGAGCATTTGTTGTATAAGGCTCCCTTGGTCTACATTGTAATGTAAACACAGCCAATACTTTACTGTCATGAAAGCTTATAGCTTGAATGAAACTTTGTTGGTCTTAAAGGTGCCACTGAACTCAAACTAGGGTTGCCAGCCTCCAGGTTGGGCCTGGGGATCTCCTGCTTTTACAACTGATCTCCAGCTGACAAAGAATAGCTCCCCTGGAGAAAATGGCTGCTTTGAAGGGTAGACTATGTACCATGCATTGTACCATGCTGAGGCCCCTCCTCTCCCCAAACCCCACCGTCTCCTGGATCCACCCCCAAAGTCTCCAAGTATTTTCCAACCCACATGTGCCAACCCTGACTCAAACTTTGTTCAGCTGCTTCAGACCAACATGGCTACCCACCTGAATTTCTCTTCCTCAGTCTGGAGGAAGGGTTCAAACTCTACTGAGTGGAATGCTGAGATACGATTTGAAGCTACATTTAAGATTCATAACCTAAAGTCCACATACCCACACACCATTCTGCATGTAGAAAACAGGATTCTTAAGTCCATGTCCATAAGAAGCCTTCTAGCTGATCACATGCTATCATTTGCATATGCATCCAGGCCCAAGAGGCATCATCTACATGCAACCAAGTACCTAGGGTTGCCATCCCCCCCAATGGGGGTGGGAGTTCCCCCTCTTTTGGGGCCCCCAATCTGCCGCTGGCCAGCTGGCCGGCAGGGAAGCCCCACCCTGAAGAGCCCCATTGTGCCTGACGTGGCCACTGTGATAACCATGCATCCCACTTCTGCTATGGATATTTATATGCCTATACTTGTATTCACATAAGACTGTCACACAACTTCCAGTGTGATACTGTGGTGGAGCTTTCCACCACAATGTTGTTCTCCTTCCCGCTCCCCCCATGTCCATCTTCAGTCTCCAAGGGATGTTGTGTAAACAAAGTATAGCAGAATTCAGAGGGAGACAGATCTGACAGAATGTCAGAATATCATAGCCACAGTTCACAAAAGTCCCCATGAAAGTACAGTTTGCACAGCTATGTTGTTTTTTGGAGATTACATCCATTATCACAAAACACAGAGCCCTAAAATGAGTTCAGGGAATTTTCCCCTTTCAAGATACCCCCCCCAAAAAAACCCTAAACCCCTCCAATCCAATATGTGGGCAAGGTTTAGAAAATGTAAAAGCAGTTTTTAAAATATTAATCTTTAATTCATGGCCACATAAGAAAGTGGGGAAAGTATATATGGGGAATATCCAAATGTAGGATTTTTTAAAAAATCAAGGTATATATTTTTCAAATCACGGTCTTGGAAAATTCCACATGGCTTGGCTCAAATTGGATTATGAAGGGGTATCTTTGGAGTCTGGAAATCAAAATATCATCTCTATACCTGCCACGTGTGTGTGTGTGTGCACACATGCACGCACACACACAGACAATATTCAGCAGAATATCAGAGCCTATATACTGGGTAATCATAATCCTTACATAGCAATCTGGTATTACCAAGAATCCAGCCCCTTAAAAACATCATATCTGTTGGCTTCTTACAGCTGTATAATGAATTTTCTTTGATTACAAGTATTACCTAAACAAGTGTTTCCAAGCTAAAACTGGTCTTCTGTGCTGCTAAGCTTTTCTAAGAATGGCAACATCTCAGAAGCTTGGCATCTCTGCCAGCGCCTTGTGATATGATTGAATGTGTCAGGGTAAAGACTGTGAACATTTAGAGTTCATATCTTATTCACTTAGAAGCAGTTTCAGGTCACATTATAGGAAAAGGAGGTGATTTATTTTATGTGACAACTATGAATTTTAATCAAAAGACATATTCAGAATAAAGTATAGACTTTTTTTTGCCTGATTCACTATAGGTAAGTATTTTTCTTTTCCTGAGGTTTTTCGCAAGAACCCTTTTCATGTTTGTACATTACAAGCTGTTCAAATAACACACCAGAGACCCACAACTGCTTAGATTTCTCATTCTCTGTCTAGTCTTTGACAGGGTATGAAATGAATGCGGCTGAACTCTGCACTATCACGTGCATACAGTTTTCCTTTTTGCCTAAGTGAGCTTCCTAATAACCAATCAAAAGAAAACAGAATGAGGGAGGATGACAGCTCTGTTGCCTGCAGCAACTTTAGAGTAAATGCTTGAGGACATGTCTGAGAATTGGTGCTCGCTTGTTCAGAAAACTACTCAGCAAGCTTTCAAATGAGCTAGACTAATAGCCAATAGGAACAACGCACAGGAAAGCCATAAACAAGTTGTATTACTGGCAAAAAAATATTGAGAGTATACACATTGATACTACCGAGATTTTGGCAGATAGATTGAGCCATCCATAACAAACAGACAGTTACATTGTAGGAAAATAGTGTTGTGAAAACCCACTCTAAAGCAAGGCCTCTGTTTAAGCCTAAATTTAAATGTTTACCTTTACTTAAATTTAAACCTGCTCCAGTGCAGTTTTGTGCACAGTGTTACCATGCCAGCCCAAGTCCCACTCTTGCTGTAGTGATGTGGCATGTTAGTATTGCACATACAGTATCAGAAGGACTAAGATGCTGGACATGTGCAACATTGCACAAGTAAGTTCTTCTTGACCACATGCATCCTGTTTAAATGGGGCCACAACGTTTCACTGAGCAAAGTTAAGAAGCCTTGCCCCTATCATGTGAAATATTTACCAACCAGTGCTCTTATTTGTATTGCATAAAAACCATATTCGAAAGGATTAACGTATTGCACAGGGCAGAAGGAAAGGGAGATTTTGCCCTCTGGGCTGAGGCTTTTCCAGAGAATCGTTTTTACAGATGGCAAGTTACATTTTTGTCATCATTTACTACTGTATTTACTCAAAAGGAAGACAACCTTGGATGTAAGATGACACACTTAAAAATGTTACACACACACAATTACTGGATATAACTGTAACTTGTGCACAATGCAAGGTGACCCCATTTTATTTGATGGCAGAACTGGGGAAATAGCTAGTCCTACATGTAGACTTGCTTGTTTCATATCAGATGTTACTTCTTGTTTGCCCTCATCCATGATATTTCCATGCTTTGTGTACAATAAAAATATCACTATGCTAACTACTAAATTTGCCAGTTCCTGTTGCCATGTTACACGTTGTCATGACATATTCCCTTGATCCCATTATATCGCCATCAGTGTTGCTACACTACTTCCTTTTGCATTAGGAGAAAAAAGCTAAATGTGCATCCTCTCTCCTTACGCTATTTAAATCAAAGCACCAGCTTTACTTTTGTTTTTCATAATTGCAGTAATATACCAATACACCAACCTGCTGATATAGCCAATATTTGTGGAATAACTTGACTTTACTATGATATCCTTGTTCCTCAACCTATTTGCATTTATATAGCACATGTTCAAAGCACCATACACACACAAACACAGACACCCAGAGTAATGCTTGCAACAACCCTGGGTGGGTTCAGTATTTCACTGCAAGGGGAGACCTAGGTTGAGAGAGAGCTATTTTTATTAGAGTTACCAGGCAATGTCCGGCAACCGGCAGGAGGGCTGTGGTGGTGGGGATGCACAGTGTTCTGGGAGGTTGTTTTTTTTAAAACCAGCCTCAGAGTGATTCCTAGTGTTACTCTTTATCACCTGCAGTAAGAACTTCTGGTATGTGTATGAGGCTGCCTGTAAAAAAAAAAGTCAATGCCCTCTTGCTGCCACTCTAAGCAGTGGCAGGCAATGGGACATGGGGATGTGGGATTCCCCCTCCCACACACACCCCAGGGCCTTGGCAGGCCTATTTAAGATGTTTCAGAAGCTTCAATTGGTACAAAATGCAGCAGCAAGACTTCTTACTGGGATCAGCCACTCAGAATCCATAATTCCAGTGCTGCATCAACCGTACCAATTACCCATTTGCTTCCAGGGCCAGTTCAAAGTGTGGGATATCATCTTTAAAACCTTTCATAGTCTGGGTCCCTCATATCTTTTCAGTCACATGTTCTGGAATTAGAGTTGCCAGGCCCATCCCTGCACTTCCACGGAGTTGCTTGGGGGCACAGTTTAGGAGGTGAAAGTGTCACTGATGCCTTGATGTCACTTTGAGTAAGGACCCAGAAGAGTTTCTTCATGTGACACTCTGGGGATCCGGCAATCCTCTGTGGTAAATACTACAGAGATTGGGTCAGTTCCTACAGTATCACTAGGGAAGCAGTGACTGACTTCTGAGAGTGCTGTTGAGGAGTCAGTGCCATTGTCCTCTCGCCTTTTCTTCTGCTGCTCACTGAAGCAAGGGCAATATATCGAGGGGGACGACAGCTCCCCCATCTGCAGCTGGCACCTGGCACCCCTACCTGGAACACTCTCCTGAACCAGTCTTTGCTCTGTGTCGGTCATGAGCTTTCTTTGTTGCAGGTCCATTCCTCTGGAATGTCTACCAGAGTGGGGGCTTTTCCATATGGACATTTTTCATGATTTCTGCATGTATTTTTGTGCCTTTAGTTTTCACTTTGGTTTTTTTTGGGGGGGTGGGGTCGGTTCTTTTGAGACCACTTTCACCCTAGTGTTTTTCTGGAAGCCAATTCTGAGTCACCTTTTTCCTCATGTATAATGTTTCTGTTTAGGGTTGCCAAATCGACTTACCTTGCCGGCGGGGGACTCTGGGCTGGCTCCATGGCTGTGGCCCCGCCCCCAGCGTGCCCAGCGTCATGACGTCACTTGCCTGTGACATGCACGCGGGGGTGGGGTTTCCCCCAGGGCCTGATTCCACAGGGGCGGAAATAGGGCCTCCAAAGCGGGGGGAAATCCGCCCCCCGGGGGGAATTGGCAGCCCTATTTCTGTTGGTTTTCTTTGTCTCACCCATTCCCACCCACCTCCATTCCACTGTTCGATGACTAGACTCTTGTGTTCAAACCATTCCCTCTTCTCCCCTTCTACCTGAAGACAAGTTATTTCTTTCTGTCTCTCTTTTTAATGCACTAAATATTGCTAGATTACTGGAGCACTTGCAACAATAGGCTTAGCATGTTCTCTGAATCCCCAGCTTTCATTCTTTTTTTGGGGAAAACTCTTCTTCTGATATGCCTTTTTAAGAGAGCCAGTTTGGTGCAGTGGTTAAGAGCATGGACTCTAATTTGATTCCTCACTCCTCCACATGCAGCTGCTGGTGTGACCTTGAGTCAGTCATAAGTCATAAGTTCTTTCAGAGATGTTCTCCCAAGGGCAGGTCTCCAGAGAGCTCTCTCAGCCCGATCTACCTCACAGGGTGTCTGTTGTGGGGAGGGGAAGGGAAAGGGACTGCAAGCCGCTCTGAGACTCCTTTGGGTAGTGAAGGGTGGGATATAAATCCAATCTCCTCCTCCTCCTCCTCTTCTTTCATTTTAAAAAGGATGTGTGTCTGCACACATGCACTGTGATGCCACCAATAGGGTTGCCAACTTCCAGGTGGGGCCGGGAGATCTCCCAGAATTAGAATTCATCTCCAGGCAACAGAGATCATTTCCCATGTAGAATGTGGCTGCTTTGGATAGTGGAGTCTATGGCATTATACTCTGCTGAGGTCCATCCCTTCTTCAAACCCCTCTCTTCCCAGGGTTCACCCCCAATCTTCAGGTATTTCCCAACCCAGAGATCGCAACCTAGCCACCAATAACACCACTGATGATGACAGCACCACCCCTTAAAATCCTCATTACTTTAGCCGTGTGTGGAAGAAAATAAACTGACTCACCCTGACCTGGATAGCCCAGGCAAGCCTGATCTCATCAGATCTCGGAAGCTAAGCAGAGTGGACTCTGGCAAGTACTTGGATGGGAGACTTCCTTGGAGTACCATAAGTTGGGAGGCAGGGGCAGGCTTTATTCAGCGACTTCTCTGAATGTACTCCAGACCCCTAGTAGGGGGTCAGTCACCAGAGGTCATCATGACTTCCAGGTATATACACACGCACATGCGCGCATACACACACACATGCACATATGAAAAATACAAAAAAACCAAAACTAAAAGACTCCACAATTGTGAAATGCACAGGGAGGGCACATGTGCAGAACAACTGTGCCCAAACCAAGCATCCAAATCCAATGTTTGTGGATTGACTCCCAAGAAAATCAGGAGTAAGTCAAGCATGCAGAAAAGGAAGCCACCTTCACTTCCTGCTTTTAGAAAGGCCTGTAAGACTGCTTCATTCCAGATGGCGTTTGGTGGAAGGTGAACTGTTCTGGTAGATTGGATGCTTTTTTACCTCTGTGTATTGGTTGAAGTGGACGGGTTCTATGAAGACCTAGAACTAACACCAAAAAACGATGTCCTTATCATCATAGGGGACTGGAATGCTAAAGTAGGAAGTCAAAAGGTAACTGGAATAATGGACAAGTTTGGCCTTGGAGAACAAAATGAAGCCGGGAAAAGGCTAACAGAGTTTTGCCAAGAGAACACATTGGTCAAAGCAAACACCGTCTTCCAACAACCTAAGAGGTGACTCTACACATGGACATCACCAGATGGGCAACACCGAAATCAGATTGATTATATCATTTCCAGACAAAGATGGAGAAGCTCCATACAGTCAGTAAAAATAGGACCTGGAGATGACTGCGGCTCAGATCATGAGCCACTCATTGCACAATTTAGACTTAAACTGAAGAAAGTTGGGAAAACCACTAGGCCATTCAGGTTTGACCTAGATCACATCCCATATGAATATACAGTGGAGGTGAAGAATAGGTTTAAGGGACTAGATCTGATAGACAGAGTGCCTGAAGAACTATGGATGGAGGTTCGTGACATTGTACAGGAAGCAGCAATCAGCACCATCTCAAAGAAAAATGAATGCAAGAAAGCAAAGTGGTTGTCTGATGAGGCTTTACAAATTGCAGAGGAAAGAAGGAAAGCAAAAGGCAAAGGTGAAAAGGAAAGATTTACCCAACTGAATGCAGATTTCCAGAGAACAGCAAGGAGAGATAAGGAGGCTCTCCTGAATGAACAATGGAAATAGAGGAAAGCAATAGAATGAGAAGGACAAGAGATCTCTTCAAGAAAATTGGAGAAATCAAGGGAACATTCTGCACAAAACTGGCCATGATAAAGGACAAAAACGGTAGGGACCTAATAGAAGCAGAAGAGATTAGGAAAAGACGGTAAGAATACATAGAAGAACTATACAAGAAAGACCTCAAGGAGAGCCAGTTTGGTGTAGTGGTTAAGTGCGCGGACTCTAATCTGGGAGAACCGGGTTTGATTCCCCACTCCTCCACTTGCACCTGCTGATGTGACCTTGGGTCAGCCACAAGCTCTGGCACAGCTGTCCTTGAAAGAGCAGTTTGTGTCAGAGCTCTCTCAGCCCCACCCACCTCACAGGGTGTCTGTTGTGGGGAGGGGAAGGGAAAAGGAGTTTGTAAGCCGCTCTGAGACTCCAAGTGGAGGGCGGGGAA
>NW_015175381.1:161763-169236 GCF_001447785.1 Gekko japonicus | reverse complement strand
ACATCATGCGAAATGCCGGCCTGGATGAATCACAAACTGGAATTAAGATTGCCAGGAAAAACATCAACAACTTTAGATATGCAGACGATACCACTCTAATGGCAGAAAGTGAAGAGGATCTAAAGAGCCTCTTGTTAAATGTGAAAGAGGAGAGCACAAAAGTTGGCTTGAAACTCAACATCAAAAAAAACTAAGATCATGGCATCCAGGCCCATCACTCCTTGGCAAACAGAAGGGGAAGTCGTGGAAGCAGTGACAGAATTCACATTCCTGGGATCCAAGATCACTGCAGATGGTGACTGTAGACATGAAATTAAAAGAAATCTGCTCCTTGGAAGGAAAGCAATGGCAAACCTAGACAGCATAATAAAAAGGGGAGACATCACCCTGCCAATAAAAGTCCGTATGGTCAAAGCAATGGTATTCCCAGTAGTCATGTATGGCTGTGAGAGTTGGACCATAAGGAAGGCCAAGCACTGAAGAATAGATGCTTTTGAATTATGGTGCTGGAGAAGACTCTTGAGAGTCCCTTGGACTGCAAGAAGATCTAATCAGTCAATCCTAAAAGAAATCAACTCTGACTGTTCCCTGGAAGGCCAGATACTGAAGCTCAAATACTTTGGCCACCAAATGAGAAGGGAGCACTCACTGGAGAAGACCCTGATGCTGGGAAAGTTTGAAGGTAAAGGAAGAAGGGGACAACAAAGGATGAGATGGTTAGACAGTGTTATCGATACAATGAACATGAATTTGAGTAAACTCCAGAGGACGACGGACAGGAGGGCCTGGTGTGATGTGGTCCATGGGGTCGTGAAGAGTCCGACTTGACTGTGCGACTGAACAACAATGACTGGTTTTTAACTGTGTGTGTTATTTGAATATTGTTTTTAAGTTGTTGGCCACTTATGATATTTTTGTGTCCTTGCCACTTTGCTGCTTTGTTACCCACCTTGTGTATATGGACATGGTATGGCTGCCAGCTCTGAGTTGGGAAATACCTGGAGACTTTAGGGGTGGAGTCTGGGAAGGGCAGGGTTTAAGGGGGACCTCAGTGGGGTACAATTCCATAGAGTCCCCCCTGCAAAGCAGCCATTTTCTCCATGGGATCTTGGTCCTCTGGAGGTGATTTGTAACAGCAGGAGTTCTCCAGGTGCTACCTGGAGGGCAACCCTAAGATGAGGATGGGTATAAATATTTCAAATAAAATATATGTAGATAGCATATATATGAACTTCTGAAAAGCTTTGGACGAAGTTCCCCTTTAAAGTTTTTAAAAGCGTAAACATGGAATAAGAGGAGAAGCCTTCTTAAGGTCCTCTAAACAATTAAAGAACAGAAGGTAGACGATACAAACAGCTGCTGCACATTCAATATGTGATAGCAGTGAAAAGAGCAAGTTCCATGCTGGACGGCAGTTGCTTTTATGCTTGGTTTGTGCATTTTCTGGAAGCGTGTGCTAGGCAGACTAGAGGGACCGCTTCTTATTCTTTTATCTTGATTGTCCTAGAAATGTTATCAATATAGAAATGTTATTTATCTCTGACATTTAAAAAGACAGTTTATGCAATTTAAATCTAGTTTTGTGATCTACTCTAGTTTGCAATAAATCAATAACAAAATAAGAATCATGGGTCAGTTTGGAAGAATCCTTTTTTAGAATCCTTAATGCTTTTAATTCTCAAACTCTGTTTATGCTTTTGAATAGAACCGGCAGAAAAGACAACCCCCAAAGGAATAAAACACTCTTAGAAAGTATGAGCTCCTAAATCAGGAAATATTTTATGATCACAAGGATGTTGTGGAGACCTGTGAAGTGGCACGTGTAAATGTCTCTCCTGGGGGAAATGATGCTGATGCTTACTGGGGTATTGACAAATTTAAATGAAGCAGAAATATACTAAGGAACTCTAGCTACAGCCATACTAAATGCTAGTGAGCTAAGCATTCTGGGACATTAATGGTTTTCATTCACTGCTCATTCATGCAACTAAGTATACTCTTAGGCACAGTGACTTGGGTCCATAGGAGCACAGTTCTGAGCTAAAAACCATGAAATATGAGCTGCTGGTGTATAAATAATGGAGATCTATTTGAATTAAGGGTAGGATTGTGCTTGGGGGAGGCTCATTTACATAATCAGAGATAACTGATACCTCAGGAATTATTCAGCCAACATTCCTATACTGAACTAACAGCTCTACATATACTACATACATAGCCTTGGTAACATCCCTTGTATGTCATCCTGATTAATCTAGAATAATTACCACCCTCTAATTCTGTACTGTAATGACAGACTTCACGCTCCTGGGATCCCAGATCACCGCAGACAGTGACAGCAGCCATGAAATTAAAAGACGCCTGCTCCTTGGGAGGAAAGTGATGGCGAACCTAAACAGCATGATAAAAAGTAGAGACATCACCCTGCCAACAAAAGTCCGCATGGTCAAAGCAATGGTATTCCCAGTAGTCATGTATGGCTGCGAGAGTTGGACTATAAGGAAGGCCGAGCGCCGAAAAATAGATTCTTTTGAACTATGGTGCTGGAGAAGACTCTTGAGAGTCCCTTGGACTGCAAGAAGATCAAATCAGTCAATCCTAAAAGAAATCAACCCTGACTGTTCCCTGGAAGGCCAGATAATGAAACTGAAGTTCAAATACTTTGGCCACCAAATGAGACGGGAGCACTCACTGGAGAAGACCCTGATGCTGGGAAAGACTGAAGGTCAAAGAAGACGGGGACGGCAAAGGATGAGATGGTTAGACAGTGTCATAGATGCAACGAACATGGAATTGAGCCAACTTCAGAGGACGGCGGAAGACAGGAAGGCCTGGCGTGATCTGGTCCATGGGGTTGCGAAGAGTCGGACTCGACTGTGCGACTGAACAACAACAACAACAATTCTGTACTCACAATTGCTTAAAAAAAGTTTTAAAAAAATACCCACACAGGGCACAAGACTGAAGGCTAGTTTTCATCTGCACATGATTCAAAATCCACCAAGCCCTTCATTTGTTCACTTGGATTTTCTTTTTCTCTTTAAGGCCAGGCCTGTAGCTACAGTGGGGCATCTCATGGCTGGGGCCCCCGACTTATTGCCCAGGCCTCCTGACTTCCTATCCAGCCAGTTTATTTTATTTTATGTTTCAAGTACACCATGGCCGTACCGAGCCAAGCCATTGTCCTGCCCTCGCCTGCCCCCCCCTCTCTCTCACATGTTTGTTTGTTTGTTTGTTTGTTTTTAAAAAAACCCTTTTACTCTCTCGTCACTCCTGACACAGCCTGGGTGTGTGTGCAGTGCTGTCCCCCGACTATTTAAATGCCCCCCAAAGTAAAGAATCCTGGCTACACCCCTGTTTAAGGCCATTTTGTAAAGTAGTGGGAGCAAATCTTACACATCTCTGTAAGGGAGAAGGGAGTAAAAACAGAAATAGTGATGCAAATAGAGCAAGAAATTAACAGTGTTTAGTACACGAAACAGGTGATACATTGATCATTTACTCAAGTGTAGTTCCTCAGAAAGCCACAGAGAGATGACAGTCTAATCAATTATTCAAACTTCCATTTAATGTGGGTAATTGTGATACAGAATTCAGTGGGCAATCTGTATGTCTTGAGTCAATCCTTCATGCACACTGATTCAAGCCATGGCAGGTAATGTAGCATTCTGTGGCTGGAGTGTGATGCAAAGTAGGACCTAATCTCCCCCCCCCCTTTCATTTGTGAGACGGAATCATTAAACCAAGTAAGAGCACCAAACGACTGCCAGATGGTACCACCAAGCTGCTTCAAACTACTGCCCTAATGCTAAGATGCTCTGTATTCCATTATGTTATAAAACCTCAATTCCCTTAGGTAGTCTGCTTAATATTCTGACACACATGGTTATTGATTTAACCTATTAAATGACATCCATTTATAATTACCAAAGCTCGCTTATATAGGGTACTAATTATCCAGAAAAAGTTGCTTATCCAAAAAGGATTGCATTATAAGAAGAGAAGGCTGTAATTTGTTTTAAATTCCCCTTAAGTCCTCTGAGTTTTGACAATGAAAATATAACTAAAATAATACTCAATAATAACAACAGTAACGACAACCAACATATTAAACCACGCTAAGTGATACCAGATAACAGGCCATGAGCAGAGATTAACTAAAGGATGTGGCGCAAGCAGCTATCCCAAGTCTGGAGCCTGCTTGTTTGTTTACTGCTGTTCTCCCCAATGGGGACCCAAAGCTGCTTACATCATGCTCCTCTTCTCCGGTTTTATCCTCACAACAACCCTGTGCAGTAGGTTAGACTGAGGGTGTGTGAAAAACCCATGGTCACCCAGCAAGCTACCATGGCAGAGTAGGGATTCAAACCTGGGTTTCCCAGATACGAATCTGACTCTTTAAACAGTACACTACACTGGCTCCTGTGAAGTCAGGTTAGCATTCTCTTGCCAGAGAATGTGAAACGTTGTCCCAAAACAATATGTGAATGACACCATGTGGATGTCCCAAAGCAGTTTATGGAATCATTAAAGGAATAAGTAGTTAAGAAACTTGGTGAGGGTCCAGCATACCTAAGGGACCGCCTTTCCCCATATGTCCCCCCAAGGGCACTACGGTCGGGGGGCCAACATCTTTTGTCTACCTCAGGCCTCAGGGACGTCAAAGTCGCCGAGTCTAGGGCCAGGGCCTTTTCGGTGGTGGCTCCTACCTGGTGGAACGAGCTCCCGGAGGAGATCCAGGTCCTGCGGGATCTTGCGCAACTCCGCAGGGCCTGCAAGACAGAGCTCTTCCGCCAGGCTTTCTTGTAGGAGCCGCCGCCGCTATTGTTCCATCAATGCACCGTCGCTGAAAATTGGCAGAGATACCATCAGGGTGCAATGGGGCCCTGGGAAGAAGACTGGCTATCTGCCACTTTGGAACTTATGTCGTTGGTCTGGATTCACCCTACCAGAACCCATCTTGGAACTGGGAACATCAGAGCACCAGCATTTTGTTGTACGATTGTTATGTTTTTATCTTTTTAAGGCAGATTTAATTATGGCTTTTGCCTCAATTGTTAGCCGCCCTGAGCCTTAGAGGAGGGCATGATATAAATTGAATTATAAATAAAATAAATAAACAAATAAGAAAAATTCCTCAATACTGTAACTGATTTTGACTACAGAAGATGCTTTTTAAAAACACAGTTATAGAAACTAGATCTTTTGAATGGTGCAGATATTGCACCTTTTTCTCTTCATATTCTGTGTTAGTTTCTGTTGCAAAGATAAGGGGTAGGGAACAGCACATCACTGATATTTGCTAATGATGCTTTTCTTCTGATAGCTTCGACATGAGGTGGGGAGGAAGGGGAGACAAAAGAAAGGAGGGTTCTAATTTTTCACCAAGTACAAATTGTTCAATAAACAGATGGGATGGAACAGCTTCTTCCCACTCAATCCATATGTGGCAAAAGCTTTTAAGAAGATAATTATGTTCTATAACACTACAGATACCTCTACTGTATATGTGGACAAGTGTTTGCCTAAAGATTTCTATTGTGTGTGGGGGAAACCCAACTCCTCTTTGTATGGCTGTGAAGATCTTCACACATTTGAAAACTGTACCACCAACTACATCAAAACAGTTTGGCCTGTGCTGTAGAGCAGTATTGTGTTCACATGATGATTCATTCAGTTCAGGGATGCCCCTGAAATACTCTTGAATTTCTCTCCCATTATGGAGTTCCAGGTTACCCGGTATTGATTCCAAACTGGTACTGATACATTAGAAATCCTCCATTGTTTATTTTATATTGTTGGTATGCAGTTCCTTCCATCTTTTTTTCTTTCCTCTGCATTACCAAAGTGCATTGAAAAAACACTGCCAAAAATGTAATCTTTATGTATGTGATTGCATCAAGATCTTTTTGGTACAGTATCCATTGACAGACTATTCAAAAAATAATCCTGAAATGACTACACTGTTGTATCAACATACAGAATATGATAGATATGAAAACCAATACAACACTGAAACAGAGACTCCTGATAGAATTTTACAGCTTATCACCTCAAAATCACTTATAGGGAGCATGTTTCATAACTATGGCAGTTCCGGAATTAATTGTATAAATTGTCCTGCTTATACCAGAGTTAACAAGGAGTAGAACCAGGGTTGCCAAGTCCTAAGCTCTCACTGGTGAGGGTGGGAGAGTGGGAGGGAGCTTTCTGGGAGTGGGGAGGCGGGGGCGATGTCGCTGTGTGTGACGTCACCAACGTAATGATATCACACAGAAGTGACATCATCACGCTGGGGATGTTGTGTGTTGTTGCTCTGGTATTTGGGGGAAAACTCTATGGTTACCATAGAGTTTTGCCCAAAATACCAGAGTGTCATTGTGCGATGTCCCCGGTGTGATGATGTCACTTCTGCATGATGTCATCATGTCATGGATATCATGCTGGGTAGTAGCTGTTGGGGGTGGCGCTACCCACAAAATCAGGATCCCCTGCTCCTACCTGGGGGCTGGCAACCCTAAGTAGAACTTAGCATAAAATTCACTTTGGAACAACATAGGAATGAAAGAGACGACATCTGCCTCACCCAAACCTGGTTGTTCGTCATCTTATAGATGCAGCCCTTACTATTTCTAGGTCAACTATGCAGAGGCTGTGATGTTAACAAGTGAAGAAGAAAAAAACTGCTGGTAAAGTTTTACAAAACTTTTTTTGCTGCAAAGACAGCAACCACCACCATCTATTCCTTGTTCATCCTAGTGACGCTACACACTATTAGGTAAGGTGCTTTTACAAAACAAAAGACTGATTTTGAAATCAAGGAATTACAAAAGCATGTCTGGTAGAGTTAATAACATATTTAGCATTTCAGTTTAGATGCAGCAGCCAAAAAAAAATGGGCCATTATTTTAACGTGCTTAATTTTAAAATATTTTAGCAAAGAGTAATTAACTTTCTAATTTTCTTTTTTTTTAAACCCCCAAGGGGGAAATTTTATTATTTTTCATAAGTACTGAACTACAACGAAAAATATAGGGAAGGACTACAACTAGGGATAAAGGAAAGATACCCACACTAACTAAAAACCCAAGAGAAGGAGATCATTTCCATGTTAAGCTATATGTTAGTAATAAAAGTGTTAGTCACACAAAATACTTGTAGAGTTCTTGTTTTACTTCTATGTTAGTAAATTAATTTTTATGAGATAACTTCTTGAGCATCTTTTTTGCTTCAAAGGGCAGTTTATAGAGTCCTTCTGCCCTTACTTCGGTTTTCTGACTCTAAAGTCATATACAGTTTTCACTGCTCCCACTCCTGCTTCACCCACAGAACCCTCATCTGTTCCAGAAGTAGCAGAGTCACTTGATTTAGTTTCTTCATCTTTCAGGTCTTCCTCTCATCCCAGCTGACGTCTCAAAAACTCAGCTTTAAAGATGGAGTCAATCTTCTCTCTTTTATCGTTGATTTTAAAAA
>NW_015175381.1:150874-161525 GCF_001447785.1 Gekko japonicus | reverse complement strand
GCAATAATCTCGCTCAGAGTCTTCTTCAAATCTTCTTTTTCAGTTTCAGGCAATCCCTGAAATCTAAGAGTCATATTAGCTTTTTCCATTTGATGCTGTAACAAACGAGTTTCCTGAAGTTTTTGTGTTGTTTCCACATCTGTCACTCTTTTCTTCACATTCTTATTTGCGGTGTCCATTTCTGTAACTTTTTCAGTAACTTGCTCCACTTTCTTCTCCGTTTCTGCCAGCTGGTGCTGCTGATGAGCAAAGTTTGGTTTTAATGTAGCCAGTTGCTGGTTAATACCACCGAGTTGGTCCATCACCGGCTTCAGCATATCCGCCAGTAGCTTCATGACGTCTGCTCCCTCTTCCGGTCTTGGACTCTGGCTGCCTGGTTTCGGTTTAAACTTTCCTCGAGAAGCTGCCATGTTCCCTCTTTGTTTACAATTTCAAACCGCTTTGTCAGGACTCGAAAGACTCGTCTTTTTGCTATCGGTACTCAAGTAAGTCTCTCAATATAGTCTCACTGTTTGTTTCCCCCCTACCCCCTTCACTGCATTGATCTGTCTCTGCGCTCAAGAGGCGTCCCTCCTTGCGCTCCATTTTTCCCATGGGGGGGTACTCTGTTTTATCAAAATAGTCCGTTTACTTTGAACTCACGTTCATTGTTGGTCCTTTCACAGACCTCCCTCTCTCATTAATTGTTCTGCTCGATCTCCTGTGCTTGTCCCGGTCGAATTAACTTGTACCATATGGTCACTCAGCAGTAGAACCGTCAGGGCGGAGGGAAGCCTCTATTCTCCGGCATCGAGCTGTCGAGGAGGCTAGCCCTCAAAAGCCCTCTGGCCTGAAACCCATCGCAAGGGCTCCATGGGGGTGCTGCTTGAGGCAGCACCCCTCCTTGCCGCTGGTGTGCTAATCGCCTCCCCGTGAACTGGGGAGAGCGACCGCCATCACCAATCCGCCAACTGGAAGTCCCAACTTTCTAATTTTCAGATGTTTCAAGAAGAAATATAAAAAATCATTACCATAAATGCCTGAATAGTTAGGTTTTTTAAAAATGTATTTATATCCCACCAACAACTTTTAAAATGGCTTGTCAATGTCCTCTTGCAGGTTTTGATTGTGCATGGAATCCATCATTATTTTTCTTTAAAATATATTTTTTCTCCTAGTCTTATGGAATTAGTTCTGGGTCAGCAGTAACACCATTTTCCTCAGCTGTACAGATCTTTTTGCTATTTCTTTAATCTTTAGTACACAGTATGAACATAAGAATATAAGAAGAGCCCTGTTGGATCAGACCAGTGGTCCATCTAGTCCAACATCCTGTTTCACACAGTGGCCAACCAGTTCCTCTGGGGGGCATAGAGGCTGAGAACCTCCCCAGATGTTGCCTCATGGCTCTGGGATTCAAAGGTTTGATACCTCTGAATGTGGAGGTTATCCACAGTAGCTAGTAGCTACTGATAAACCTATCCTCCATGAATCTGTCTAATTCCCTTTTAAAGCTGTTTATTCCTGTGGCCATCACTACATCCTCTGGTGGTGAATTCCACATTTTAATCACTTTCTGTGTAATGAAGAATTTCCTATTGTTTGTCCTGAATCTACTGCCCATCAGCTTCACTGGATGCCCTTGAGTTCTAATATTTTGGGAGATGGAGAAATGCATAATTTTATAAACCTCTGTCATGCCCCATCCCTCTCCTCTAAACTGAAAAGTCCCAGACTCTTCAGCCTTTTCTCATAAGGAAGGTGCTCCAACCCCCTAATCATCTTGGTCACCCTCCTCTGTACTTTTTCCAGCCCTGCAAGCAGTTTTTTGGGGGACAGTAAGGTCCATCACCTTACACTTACCAGAGTTGAACTTCATTTGCCACATTGTCACCCACTCATCCAGTTTGTGGAGAACCTCTTAGAGCTCTTCACCGTCAGCCTTGGTTTTCACCATCCTGAATAATTTTGTGTCATCTGCAAACTTGGACACTACACTACTCACCCCTAGTTCCAGATCATTTATGAATAAATTAAAAAGTACTGGTCCCAATACAATCCTTGTGAGACCCACTGCTTACTTCCCTCCATTACAAGAACTGTCCATTGATTTTACTCTTTGCTTCATGTCATTTAACCAGTTTTTAACCCATAAGAGAACCCTTCCTCTTATCCCATGACTGCTAAGTTTACTTAGGAGTATTTGGCGAGGCACCCTGTCAAACGCCTTTTGAAAGTCCAAGTATATAATGTCTACCGGGTCACCATTGTCTACATGCTTCTTCACTTTCTCAAAAAACACCAAAAGATTGGTGAGGCAAGACTTCCCTTTGCAGAAGCCATGCTGATTTTCCCTCAGCAGGCTTTGTTCTTCCATGTGCCTAATAATTCTCTCTTTGATTACAGTTTCTGCTAATAGTGGTGTGGTGTCAACTACATGCATAATTATTAATTTACATCTAAGCACTTGGCAAGTTGGTTCTGCTCAATGTAGGATTGTTCAGATTCTATGGCCAAATTCAGACTGGCAGTTTGAAGTGGGAGGGAGTCATTGCAAAAAAGAGCCGAAACAAACTATTCCGGGTTTTCCCGGTCACACTGCGTGGACTGATGTGGGAGCATACCGGGAGGAGGCGTGAGGGAGCGTTCACACTGTTGCCCTGGAGGCACGGCTGTAAGCAGCGTTTTCCTCACAGCAGACGCCTAGGATGTGGGCCATAGGCACATCTGGTGACATCACTACCCCCTCTTCAAGGCAATCACCTGCACCTTCCTGGTGCCAGAGTGAGGCTAGGAGGTCAGTCAGCGTAAACAGCTGGCCCACATTATTAACATGGGCTGTTCCCGGCTTTTAGCGGTTAGCGTTCACACTTCCGGGAAGTGGAATGAAGTGGGATAAACGGGCTCTCCAGGGTTTGCTTCCTCTTTCACCAGGTATCATTTAAACCCGGGAGGCAAACGCTACAAGATGGGTTGAGTACAGGTGGGGAACGCCGGAGAGATGTGCCTGTGTGAACGGCCCCTTTAATCTGCTTGTGAAATGTTCCTCACACGCGCCTATATCGGGGCAAACTGCCACTCTGAACTAGGCCTTTATCTCCCTTACCACTAACTTCCAGTGACAGCCACAGTCAGAAGAGAGGAGTGACTAAAGAGCCCTACATGTCTATTATAAAGGCCTTTAGGTAAAGGTAAAGGTTCCCTTGCTCAAAAGCCAGTCGAATCTGACTCTAGGGTTGCGGTGCTCATCTCCGTTTCAAAGCCGAAGAGCCAGCGCTGTCCGCAGACGTTTCCGTGGTCATGTGGCCGGCATGAATAAACACCAAGGTGCACGGAACGCTGTTACCTTCCCACCGAAGTGGTACCTCTTTATCTACTTGCAATTTCTTGCTTTCGAACTGCTAGGTTGGCAGGAGCTGGAACTAAAGACGGGAGCTCACTCCCGTCATGCGGCAACCCGGGTCTTGAACTGCTGAACTACTGACCTTCCACAGCCTGCAGTTCAGCGTCTTAACCACTTGAGCCACCACAGCTCCCTTTTCTTTAGATCTGACTTAGCTGCAAATGCCTGATGGATCTAAAGAGCACAATCAGTATGCAACATGGGAAAGGTCCCACAGAGAGAAAAGAGAAAATAGTGGGGGAGAGGATACAGGGGAAAATGAGATGCCCCCTGCAAATCCTTGTGGGTTCCCCACTTGTATTATCATAAAGATCGGGGGGGGGGGCAGTAAGCACCCTCTTGTATTGAGGTTAAAGTCCAAATCAATATAGCTGATTAAATTCAAATATATTATTGGATAGTAAAATGTACAAAATATGGGAACTGGGTCATTAAGGGATCAGGATGGGGGGATGCAAAACTCTCAGCAGCTATTTAACCTAATAATGCAATAAGTACATAAAGTAATATGGAACTGCTGTCAAAGTACTTGGCATATATTTATTTAAAAGCCTAATATAATGCTCCTAAAATCTGCAGTCAGCCTTCACATTGGACTAACATTTTAGGTTTACTGCCTCGTTAAAAATGCAAAGGTAATTTCAAATATTCTCCCTTCGAAATGGAAAGTTTCTAAGATTAAAGTACACATCACAACCAGCTTGTTTTACATTCCATTATAGTACTGCAGATGATGCAATGTGTGGCAAATGAATTAGAACAGAGGATCAAAAAGAAAGAGAAGAAAGGTGAGCGAAAGCCCTATATGTCAACCCATCACCCATTTTACACACTTAAGAAAAATTCCCCATGGTTACAAAAAATTGCATTACTGCTCTACACTAGCCTACCTTTTAAATGTGATTTTGTTCATATCATCGCAAGAGGCTTATTTGCCTCATGAAATGAATCATGAACAAAGATAAAGGGGGGAAAATTCAAATGTGCCAGAGAATCAATATTCCTCTTTAAAATGCAGCTTAGACATTTAAGACTCCAAGGCTGCAAAACCACAAGCCACTTATTGCAGTAGCTGTTTTGGATAAGCCCCATGGATTTCAGCATGATTCACAAAAGTATTCGCAGGGTGTCAGGGTTTTAGACCACAGGGTTCACTGACAGAACCCACAGGTCTCTGGTTCAGTCAATGGCACACAAGATCTCAGGTAGCTGTGCTTGAGAACAACCTCTGATGAACAGCTGTCAGCCAGGGTAGCAATTAGTGATTAAGAAGATAGACCATCAGATTGCATAATTTAGAACTAGTTGCTTTGTGGCGAGCCGCAAGAGTAAGCCTTAAGATTTACATGCTTTTTCAGCACACATCTGAGAATGACAACCAGAGACAACAAGGGTGTACATTGTTGTAAGAAAGAGGCAGGGAAACCAGTGTGCACATAGGTAGAGTAATTTACAAAGACCGGAGAGGAAGTTGGTGCCTGAAGCTCAATGACGCATACTACCTTTCGCTCTCAGGTATTGTTTTCTGCATTCCCAGGATTTTATTACCATGCAGATGGATCACAAGTACAGGAAGCAGCCACGTGCATATGCCCTTAGAGATCATCTCAAAGGCTTGGTTTTGCTGGCAGGTTGAAGAGGTGAATTTGAAGCAGAAGGATATTCATTGTATGTTGAAATGGGCTCCTGGATAGAAGTCTTCCCTTGCCTATGCTGTAAACTGTATATACAATTAAACAACTGCATGACCATTATGAGAGAGCTAGTGTAGCAGGGTGCAGAAGTAGTGAACAAGTTTCTCTGACATGTAAACCAACTTGAATTAAGATTCTAAATTTGTCATAACAATCCTGAGTAAAAAGAAACAAAAATTTCCTGAGTGTTCATTAACAAGCCCAGAAAAAAATAATGTCATTCACCGATTGCCCTTGGCATGTTGCAGTTTAGTTAGTATCAATGGTATTGTTTTATTTTTAAATCATTTTTACTAAGGCATCTCAGAATGGCATCACATTCTAAGGACAACTTTGGATGGGCCATAGAAGGTTGGTTGGTTGGTTGGTTGTTTACTGCAGCTATTTTTTCTGTTGTTTGTTTCACTTAGCTATCCTTGTTTGTTTCACTTAGCCAGTTTGGTGTAGTGGTTAGGAGCACTGACTCTAATTTGGGTCAACCGGGTCTGATTCCCCACTCCTCCATATGCAGCTGCTGGTGTGACTTTGGGTCAGTCACAGTTCTCTCAAAGCTCTCTCAGGCCCACCTACCTCACAGGCAGTGTTCCCTCTAAGCTGAGTTTGTGTGAGCTATCTCACAATTTTTACCCTCTAGCTCACAGATTTTTGTCTTAGCTCAGGAAGGATGGCTCCAGAGCAAACTAATTTATGCAGTAGCCAAATCACCTGCTCACAACTTTAATGCCAGTAGCTCACACAAAGTAGATTTTTTGTTTACAGGACTCCACAGCTTAGAGGGAGCATTGCTCACAGGGTGTCTGTTGTGGGGAGGGGAAGGGAAAGGACATTGTAAGCCACTCTGATATTCCTGAAGGGCGGGGTATAAATCCAATCTCCCCCTCCTCCTCCTCTTCATCATCACCATCATCCAGTTTTTTTATTGTAGTTAAAATAATTGTTGCTTTTATTTATCTGATATTATTTTATCTAACACATAAACATGCCTTATAGTGAGTGAGATCCTGTGTCTATCAAGATCAGTTTTGTCTATTCTGGTTGGCAGCACCTGTCAGATATAGGTCTTCCACATCACCTATTACCTGATCCTTTTTACTAGAGATGCCAGGGATCAAATCAGGGACTTTCTGCATGCAGACCAGATGCTCTGCCACTGAACTAAGGCCAGTTTGGGACATACATGACTTATTTAACAATCTATAAAATGAGTGTTCACAGGGCTGGTTCTCCAGCTGAGCCATCTATGCTACCGCTTGGGGCAGCACAGGGAGAAGGGTATCAATGCATGGCAAAGGTTCAGCTTACTTCAGCATCGACAGCATGGGAGGTCACTGGCATCCTCTCCTGGGCCCCCACTGCTTTGCCTAACAAAATACCTTGAATCATTCATCAGGCTTGTTCACTAGATAAGAAAGGCTAATCCCTCTCCCTCATGAAGGAAGCTTTGCAAGTACAGCATGGTTATTGTTCACACAGCATGCAGCACCAGTACGAAGAAGGCTGTATTTAGAAGACACCCAAAAAAGCACATTGCACTACCCAAAATGCTTTCTACAATGCACCTGTTATCTACTAGGTCCGACCGCATGGTAGCCTAGGTCTCCATGCGGTCAGGCAAAGTCTCTGAGCTTCGTTCCGAGACACAATGGGCCGCATGGATCCTAGCAGCACCAATCTGGGGACTAGACACTAGTTAGGACCTATAGAATTCTCGGCCACTGTAAATACCGATCACGGGTGTGGGTAGGTGTTGGGGTGTGTGTGTACTGCAGTAGAATATAAGCCGGCCTGCGAGCCGGGTTTTTTGTCTTGTTCTTCACCTTTAATAAAAGTATGAGCTGAAATCACTGCATCAGTCTCAATACTTTTCAGCACCCTAATGCATCCCTCTGTTAATAAATGCACAGGAGGACAGCGGAAGGAGCACTTGCCATCTGTGCAAACCAGCTCCTGCTTCACTCCATTTGTACAGTACCAATCAAATACAAACAGCTTACTAAGATTAAGCAGGTGTTATGTGGCTGAAGCTAAGCACTGCATCATCAGGAGAGCTACTCCTGCAGGAAAGCTGCTTTCTCAACAAATCTTCTCTGTTAAAATTTTTTAGAATAAATCCTTTGGTTTCTTATCTTTACTTCCACGAAATGGACGGCAGAGGTTTTGGAGAGGTGACTGATTGCAAGGATCAGCAGCATGACCCTAGTTAAAGAATGAAACTGGTACTGCAGAGTCTGTCTTGTGTATTTATCTTTGCTTGCTTTATTTGCATCAGAAGTGAGAAATCTTGCACTTTACATTCCTGCTACAGGCATTTCTAGGTTTGTCCTTCAAAACTATGAGGAGGGAGAGGTTGGTGGAGCTGTTGCCCTTTGTTCAAAAGTCTGATTATATTGAGGATTAAAAATAAAGAGGGAAAAAGCCAGTCTCCTCCTTAACAAAACAAAACAAAAGTATTAATAGGAAGGTATTCATTTGCACACCAAAGCATGTCTTTCACATTTGTGCAATAGTAGATCTGGCAATTATCCGACCAAGACACAGCATTCATTTCAGCCAACTGCCATAGGCTCAGCACTACTAAGAATCAACAGTAAAAAAAGGATATTCTGGTTTTTCTACCAGCTACCTTGAACATACTTCACGTTTAATTTCACCCTATTGCCATGGGCACTGTGTTGTTATGACAGCTGATCTACCATGGAATAGTTGTAAAAGAAAATCAACAAAGGATCGCTTCAGTGACTTTCAATGCAATTTATTGAAGCTTGTATCTCGCGGCTGCTGCCGCCTGTCGGGGTAATGACACATGATGGGTGATTAAAGTGCAAGTCCTTAAATCAAAGCTGTGCGGATGGTCTGAAGAGGCAGCAAACAGCACTGGGAGCTTGTTCATCTCTCATGGTGGGAGGACCTCATTAGGACAAAAAAGGGCCTGTTATACTAACAAGAGCAAATGCTTGTGTCTAGGGAAACTTTTTCATGTTTGCAGGGTTTAGCATAAATTTTCCTAGAGCTCTGCTCAGACTGTGCATTAAAAAATACAGATTTGTTATGATGCACCAGCATGCAACTGACAAGTACAGTTGAGATTCCAGGTGATTCTTTAGGCTTCCATTCATTTTTTACACAATTGCAGCTACCAGCCTCTATTGGCTTGAAAATACCCTAGTCTTTCAAGTGGAGATCTGATTATGTTAAGCGGCATACATACATGTGCACACGCACACAAACACACAGCAATATACATACTGTCTAGGCCAGTGTGCTTGCAGTAACTAAGGAATGGGATAGCTTGCAAGGGAAGGCAGAGTGGGGAGGCACAATGCCTGCAATTGTACTTTCAGGTATTCTCAAGACACATAACTGTAAAACAGCTGAGGGATTACAAACAGATTGTTTTGTAATGTAATACACTATTCTCCTTGCAATGAACTGTGAAGAGGCCAAGTTGTGGGGAATTATTGCTGGGGCACCCAAAAAAGAAAGGCTCAAGATCCATGTATATTATCAGAGGGGTTTAATTCTTATTCTAACTGGGAACTCAAGCTTTGCCAAATATACACTTTCATTGTAAAATAGGCCCAAGACATCACTGTGTGACATTTTCACCTATTAAAAGTCATACGAAGAGCTGCTGAGGAGGGGGGGACTGGAGGGACAAACTTTACAGGACCCAAGTAAGCCGGGGGGGGGCCTGAAGCCAGCCTCATGGTCTTTTCAGAATGCATCCAATTAATTTGCTTCTAATGCAGTTTTACAGTGCAGCCACTAGGAGCATAGGGGAGGCAGAGCATAGTAACTAGGGGTATGCACCAAAAAAATAATTCAGAATTTTTGGGTTCGTATTTGCTGATATTCTCGAATCCCAGTATTGGTATGATACTGGGGTTTGGGGATTATCGGACTAGCCAAATTTATTCAGCTCAATTATACCCTTTGGGGACTGTCCTCATAGAGTATAATAATCCCCCCCCTTGAAGGAGGGGTTTCTCATCACTGAAGGGAAGACAAATTGCCTTCCCTTCAATGAAGGGAGCATGCCGCCTCTGTGGCATGACTCCAGAGAGGTTTAAAGTTTAAATCTCCCCGGAGTCATGTCACAGCGGCAGCGTGCTCCCTTCACTTTGCCTTCCCTTCAGAGATGGGAACGGGCTGCCCCCCGAGCTAGCCCCCCCCCGGCCTTCTCCGGCCTGCCCGCCAAAGTGGGTGAGCTGGGGAAGGCCTGGAGCCAGCCCCCACCACCTTCCCTGGCCCGCCCACCTTGGTGGGCAAGCTGGGGAAGGCCCTGGAAGGAGTGGGGAGGCATTTAAATGCCCCCTTGCTTCTGGGGCTCATGCTGCCTTCGTAGCACGGCTCCCTAGCAAGGGAAGGTATTTAAAGTTTAAACACCTTCCCTTGGCCGGGGAATCACTCCGCTGAGGCAGCCTCAGCCTCAGAAGCAAGGGAAAGTGTTTTAAGTTTAAACACTTTCCCTTCCTCATCCAGCAAAGGGATTCTCCGAATGGCATCTATTCGGGGAATCCCTGTTTGGCCACCTGAATCAGATTAGAGAATCTGATTCGGCTTTCGCCAGGCCCGAATAATGCTGAATAGGCATTATTCGTTTTGTTTTCTGGTTCGTCTGAACGGAATGCACATCCCTAACAGTAACCCACATTAGCTCTCCTTTCAGCTCACTGTGCCTTTCTGCAGTTTATGAGGAGGCAAACACTTGCATATCCTGCTAATGCCATCAACCAAGCCAGCACTGGAGCAAGGCGAGACCAGCAAGCACATTGTATTGTATTGTGTTTACTTTAATTATGTACCCAAGCGTATAAGCAATGGGCGATCTGAAGCTTGGCGGAGATCGCCCAGCGCTGAATATGCCTGCGCTGAATATGCCTGCGCTGAATAGGCCTGGTCACGCGATTCCGGTGCTCTTGGGGAGGGGAAAGTATAGCGGTGGGCCGAGGCGGTGTTTGAAGGGAAGGATGCGGAGAAATGGAATGGCTCGGCACCCTTCCTGCCTAAGGCCCATCCCAAGGGTGACTGGCAGTGGGGCAACGGAGAACCCCTCTCCGTCATTAGTGTTGTGCAATGCCAGGTCGATTAACAACAAAGCTGCAGTCCTGCGGGACTTCGTAACTGATCAACAAGCTGACCTGGCTTGCGTGACCGAGACCTGGGTGAGGGAGGGGGAGACTGTAGCTCTCGCCCAACTCGCCCCTCCCGGGTTCTCGGTCCTCCACCAATCGCGGATAAAGGGGCGGGGGGGAGGAGTGGCTATACTCATTCGGGAGGCTTACTCCTTCAGGGCGCTCCCGGCTGTGAGGATCGAGGGCATAGAGTGTGTCGGGGCGATGCTGGAGGCTGAGGAGAGTTTGGCAATTTGGGTGGTGTACCGACCGCCTAGCGCACCGGCCAATAGCCTGCCGTCCCTGCTGGAGGCCGTATCAGGCTGGGCGTTGGAGCACCTTAGGCTGTTGGTCGTGGGTGATTTCAACGTCCATGCCGAGGACGTGACCTCCAGCCGGGCTGCGGACCTGGTGTCGTCCATGGCGGCACTGGGACTCTCTCAGGTGATCACGGCCCCCAC
>NW_015175381.1:132679-149163 GCF_001447785.1 Gekko japonicus | reverse complement strand
CTGAAAGCGCTGCACTGGTTGCCTATAGCGTACCGGGTCCGCTTCAAAGTGCTGGTTATTACCTTTAAAGCCCTATATGGCCAGGGACCAGTCTACCTAAGGGACCGCCTTTCCCCACATATTCCCCCAAGAGCACTACGGTCGGGGAAGCAGAACTTGCTGGATGTACCAGGTCCCCGAGCTATTAAATGCGTGGTGACCAGGAATAGGGCGTTTTCAGTGGTGGCTCCTATCTGGTGGAACGAGCTCCCAGAGGAGATCAGGGCTCTGCGGGACCTAGCACAGTTCCGCACAGCCGGTAGGGTAATCTGGAGTTTGAGCACTTGAATGAGATTTCAAGAGATAGCCATCTTGGTTTTTATGCGAGGAGTATTGAATATATTTTTCTATGATTATAACTGGTTTTAAAAATCTTAATTGTATGTATTGTTTTATGTTATGTTATGACTTGGTAATATGACTTGTAAGCCGCCCTGAGCCTACGGGGAGGGCGGGATAGAAATATAAACAAATAAATAAATAAATAAATAAATAAATCGCCGATATGGTCATTGACAGGCTACACCTTCCTAACAAGCTTGTTGTTTTCAGTAGTCTGTTTCATCTTCCTTTCCTTCCACCCAGCTCCATAGTTTTATCTGCTCAACCAGATCTTCCCTGTTAGCATGTTTTAGAAAATGAAAACAATAAATAAATAAATAAATAAATAAATCGCCGATATGGTCATTGACAGGCTACACCTTCCTAACAAGCTTGTTGTTTTCAGTAGTCTGTTTCATCTTCCTTTCCTTCCACCCAGCTCCATAGTTTTATCTGCTCAACCAGATCTTCCCTGTTAGCATGTTTTAGAAAATAAAAACAACTTTTCCTCTTAATTCCTCTTCCTGTTTTCTAAACCTTTCTTCTTTCTTCATTTGGCTCTCTTCCTTTCATCATATGCCTTCATTTCTCTTTTCTCCCTTCTAATCCACCCATTTATTAGTTTTGGTATCAACTCCTTCTCATCCCTGGTTGGCAGTTTAAGATGTACTTCAGGGTAGTATAGCAGCTAAGAATTATGAACAGAAGCTGGGGTGGAGAGTTAGTATTTCCCATGATCTATCAAACTAGTAAAAGGATGCATGGTAATGGAATGTTAATCTGTTTTAGTGGTTACATATGTGGAACAGAAGTTATAACTCCTTCTCCCTTAATTAGATTTAATTACATTTTAAACACTGTACAGGCAGTGGGTTGTTGTTGCATTGGTTGGACATAAATTATCCCTTTGAAATGCTGCTTTGCTAGTATGGACATTAAGCTTCAAGTTATATGACAAATGGTATAATTTTTAAAGAAAATATGTCAGCTAAATGAATCCCAATGATACCAGTACTTCTCATCTAGCACCAATACATAATCATATATAGCTTTTCTGCTAGATAAAGGTACACGGGTAAGATGAAATACATTTTTGCTGATTTACTTACTAAAGATTTATTGTGATATAAAGTTCTTGTGAATTACTGCCATTTTGTCAGATGTGTCCTGTATTGGTACACATACATATGTGTGTTAGACACATGGTTTGAGTCCAGGTAGAATATTTCTCTGAGAGCCCATGGTGACTCTCAGCAGCCCTGGACATATGAAGCCTCTCCTTAACTTCAGAAACTACCCTCAGATTATGGCTATCACCTTGCTTGGAAACTCTGAGTTTGACCCACTATGGATATTCTCCTTTCTATAACAATCCTTGACTTTAGTTTGAGCCCAGAAGCACTTTCTCAGAAGTGTGGGTGCACACGAAAGCTTGTAATTTGAATAAAACTTTGTTGGTCTTAAAGGTGCCACCCCTGGACTCAGATTTTGTTGTACTTCTTCAGACCAACACAGCTGCCCACCTGGATCTAAATCCTTGAATCTAAAGATATTATAGATAGTGATTTCACAAAGAACTCTGGACAATCTATTTAGAAGAGAAAACAAAAATAAAATAATCTCTATTAGACATGATCCAATAATGAATCCCTCGTTTTAATATGATGGCTACCATATTTCCCCTCTAATTTTGGCCTTTTAAGTGACCTGTGCGTTCTGTTTGGCCCTAGACAGACATTTACTCAATTGATGCTTTATATATTTTCAGTTAGAAGTTGCCACTTTTCATTCTTCCCAGAAGTTAAAGGTGCTATTTGATACCATTTCCACCCAGACTTACTTTATTTATTCATGTCTGCTTGGCATTCAGTGTGGTGCAGTGGTTAAGAGTGGCAGACTCTAATCTGGAGAACTGGGTTTGATTCCTCACTCCTCCACAAGAAGCCCACTGGTTGACCTTGGGTCAGTCACAGTTCTCTCAGCTCCCTCTCAGCCCCACCTACCTCACAAGGTGACTGTTGTGGGGAGAGGAAGGGAAGGCAATTATAAGCCACTTTGAGACTTTTTAGGGTAGAGGAAAGCAGGGTATAAAAACCAACTCTTCTTCTTCACAGTAAGGGTTTGAAACAACTTCCTTCCCCTTCCCCTGATATCCAGCATGATGAAAAAATTGGCAGACAGAATTCAGAAGCTTGCCCACAGTTCTGTGGCTGGTCAAGCCAGATGATAATCACAAAGGGGAGCAAGAGAAGGAGGACAAGGAGGAGGAGGAGGAGGAAGTAGAAGAAGAAGAAGACCCCTCTGAAACTATCACCCACTCATTTTATTACAAAAATGGAGACCCCCTTCCACCCAAGGGCTGGTGTGATTACCACTCGTTTTAAGCTAATTATTATCAAAACAATCCATCCAGACCATATTAAACTCAGCAACAAAGGCACTCATGTGGCAATCATTCCAGCATTCTGTTATGTAAACTGCCAAAGAAGGTGTACTCCAGTTTCCCTCTAATGGCAGGCCATTCTAGATCATTGGAAGAATTACCAAAAAGTGCCCTGGAGTGGACCAATACTGATTAAACCATCTTATGAGAAAGAAGCACAAGAAGAAACTACTAGGACGAGTGACCCTAGAGTAGGGACACAGGCCATTAGAGATCGTTTTTCTACAAGGAAATATCTTTTGCATATATTATATAAACCTTATTTTACAATGTCAGATTTCTTCATCTGGCAGCAAGTTGGGTGCATATATTGCTACAGGATGGAAAGGTGAGAGGTGCTGATCTTTGCATGCATCTTTTCCAGACTAGTAAATTACTTTCCAGACTCTAGTGACCTAAATTATACTTTTTAAGCCACATTACTTTCTCAGTTGCTTTATCACACTACACTTTGCCCTGAAAGCCTTTAATTATTAAGGAATGCAAAGGAGGGGGGTTGTCTTTCTCAAAGTGAGTAAGAAAATGTCTGTCAGTCATTTTGCATTTTGGAGAACTCTATTTCTTCCTAACCTTGTCACCCAGAAAGCGCTGCCTGTAGCACATTTCCTCCCTCCTCTCTTTCTGAACACAAGGAGAGCTGTTAGAGAGTGACCTTGCAGAGCTGGGCAAACACATTATGTGGGATCAATTAATGGCTAGCAGAGTGAGTCATACTGGGAGGGAGCTTGAGGCTTGCTGCATCTAGCAGAACAGATATCCCTCAGGACCGGAGCAGAAAAGCCCATCTATATGAGGCAGCAACGAAAAATAAGGGAAAATAGAACATACTACAATGAGACAAAAAAGGCAATGAATGAGAGAATAAAGGCACAAATTTGAAGAAGGTTTTAGAGAATACCACATGATTATTGGTTATTATGACTGCCTATTAAGCAACACTCGGGCCATTCTAAATATTAAACTCCAACCTGTCTTTAATACATGTTGGACTGAAGCATCTCACCCACACAAAAAGCACATTTTACGACCACTTTATAAATGCAAAACTGAAATTGTGCACATACACACATATGCTTGGACAGCAAGGAAGAGGAGGGGATGGGTGCATGTCCATGTTTGTTAGAGCCAGAGGTGCTTTCATTAGATTCAAACAGTAACTGACTCCCAGAGAGATTCCTGCTCTTATTTGATAAGAGATGCTATTTTACCACACATGAAACTGCATACACTGATCAGACAGTATAGAACTGCCAGCTAAGGCAAAAACAAGCTCATTACCAAAAGACACTGCATCGACTCCTGGCCAGCTACCTTAGATAACCAGTGTTCATCTTGATTCATTTTGCAGTTCTTATCTTTTTTTATATACCTTATGCATTACATTGATCTCTTTAAGATTAATCAAGACAAAAGACTTCTCATAACTGCACCCAGTAGTGTGCATTTGTGAGGGAGTATGAGATGGGGAACAACCAACATTTGAGAAGATACCAGGATGCCCTAGAAAGCATGAGCATCCCTGAAGTCACGTTCCTGGGATCCCAAATCACCGCAGACAGTGACAGCAGCCATGAAATTAAAAGACGCCTGCTCCTTGGGAGGAAAGCGATGACGAACCTAAACAGCGTGATAAAAAGTAGAGACATCACCCTGCCAGCAAAAGTCCGCATGGTCAAAGCAATGATATTCCCAGTAGTCATGTATGGCTGTGAGAGTTGGACTATAAGGAAGGCCGAGCGCCGAAGAATAGATTCTTTGAAACTATGGTGCTGAAGAAGACTCTTGAGAGTCCCTTGGACTGCAAGAAGATCAAATCAGTCAATCCTAAAAGTAATCAACCCTGACTGTCCCCTGGAAGGCCAGATAATGAAACTGAAGCTCAAATACTTTGGCCACCAAATGAGACGGGAGCACTCACTGGAGAAGACCCTGATGCTGGGAAAGATTGAAGGTCAAAGAAGACGGGGACGGCAAAGGATGAGATGGTTGGACAGTTTCATGGATGCAACGAACATGAAATTGAGCCAACTTCAGAGGACGGCGGAAGACAGGAAGGCCTGGCGTGATCTGGTCCATGGGGTCGCAAAGAGTCGGACTCAACTGTGCGACTGAACAACAACAACTATCTCTTCTAGTCTTTTGATCTTCTCCGATAAATTATACCCAGCCAATTGTGTTGGGGCAACAAGGACATAAGAACATAAGAGACGCCAATGTTGGATCAGGCCAAAGGCCCATCCAGTCCAACACTCTGTGTCACACAGTGGCCAGAAATACCAGTGCCATCAGGAGGTCCAGCAGTGGGGCCAGGACATTAGAAGCCCTCCCACTGTTGACCCCCCCCCCAAGCACCAAGAAGACAGAGCATCACGTGCCCCAGAGCCCCTAGCTATACCTTGTGGCTAATAGCCACTGATGGACCTCTGCTCCATATGCTTATCTAATTCCCTTTTGAAGCCGTCCATGCTTGTAGCACCCACCACATGTAACTGTGTCTCAGTTTGCAAGCAAAATATTATTTTGATACAGGAGATGACAGATACACCTGTGTGACTTATAGCTATTACTTGGATCAGAAAGAAATTCTTACTTTTAACAGTGAGGTACATGGACTTGCTGACGTCAGCCCCCACATCATTGCTGACCTTGCAGAGGTAGTATCCACTATCTTCCTCCAGTACATGCTTGATCAACAAGGAGCCATTTGTGAGAAGCTGGATCCGCCCATTCAAGGCAATTGGCTGGAACTGGGGGACTCCAGCACCTACAGTTGAAATAAAAGAGGGAGGGAAGAAGGCTGAAAAGAGGAATTTTTGGATGAAGACAGCACACAGTAATCATATGTTAATATGGACCATCTAAAACTTTCAGGATTCTCAGTCATTTAAGCAAAAGAGAAAAAAACACTTTATGCCAAATTATAAATCATATGAGGAAGTAGTAAAGGGACTTCTTAAGCAAATGTAATCATCTCACAGCACACGTCTAGAAGGAAGAAGGAAGAGACAGCTTTTAAGGCAGCTTAGGGTGCATTCAGAAAGACAGCTAATCCCACCATTATGCCAGCTCAAATTTGATCCCGATCTTTTTAATCCATCCTCGCATGACCAGACATCTCCCGGGGGAATCGCCTTACCGCATGCCTTACCGCTGTGGATTGTCTAGATGGCGTCCACTGAAGGAGGCGCGTGCGGGCAGTGGCTTTTTTAAAAAAACAAAAGTTTGCACGTGCGCATAGGCATGATATTGCGTCATTGGTTATTTGTGCATGTGCAGAATCAAGAATTTTTTTTAAATGGCACCCATTTGGGATGGTCTGACATCAGACCATCCCGAACGGGTGCCATTTTTAATTGCATGCTGGAACGATCAGATGGGGGAAAGTCTGCAAGTGGCCCATCGGAACTGAAAACTCTAGATTTAAAGTAGTATCTTTTTAGTATGGCTTCTAAGCATGGCAAAACGGGATGCTCACAGAAGATGGACGTTTCCCAGATGTTGATGTTTAGACATTACATTTAAATCCATGAGGCACCCGTGCCTCACGCAGATCTAAAGAACCGTCTGAACGCACCCGTAGGTTATAAGCCACATTTGTTGCACTGAGGCTGCTAAATCATTTGCAATTAAACATTTAGAAATGTATGCCATCCATATAATGCCAAATAAATGAACATGGGGAATATCTATTGAAACAACTATGGATATCTCAGCAAACCTAGGAACAGGTGTTCAGCTATTCAATATAATCAGGGACAATGACATATGGCATTCATGACAACTGTTAGCTTGATCCTTTGTAAATCATCCTAGGCAGAATCTAATGAGTGCTTTAAGATAGACACAGGTTTGGAAGCTGTATTCATCATATATACATAGCAGAATTTCCCACAAAATTAACATTTCCTATTTCACATTAAGAAATGTTCTAAATACATCAGCAAATACACATTAGTGCAGTGTCTCGAGCTAAGGAACAGGAAGCTAAGTCAGGAGGATGAAAATGGAGGAAAAAGCAGGCTTAGATGGCAGCTGAAGCAGCAGAGAGAGCAGGCAGAGGCTAGGAGACCAAGAGAAAGACATCTGATAGAAAGAAAGATGGGATGCTACAGGCCTCCAGACCAGGATGAAGAACTGGATGCTGCCCTCCTTGAACAGCTTGACAGGCTATCCAAACAACATGACCTGGTAGTTATGGGTGACTTCAGCTTCCCTGATGTGTGCTGGGAGACAAACTCTGCAAAGCGTCCATAGTCACACACATTCCTGACCTGTCTGGCTGACAACTTCCTTCATCAAATGGTGGAGGAAGCTATGAGGGGCTTGACCATACTCGACTTAATATTGACCAACAGGCAAGAAATGGTAGATGGGGTGAAGGTTGGTGGGGACTGTGAGGGACCAAGGAAATACATAGCCACATGTACATGTTAGATTTCAGTAAGGCAGATTTCAATAAACTCAGAGACATGATGAAAATCATTCCATGGGCAAGACTGCTTGAAGGGGAGGGAGCAAGTGAAGGGTGGGCTCTCCTAAAACAAGAGTTCTTGTAAGCTCAAGTCATCAGTATTCCAACAAGAAGGAAACATGGTAGGGGATCCAAGAAGCCAATGTGGGTGAACAGAAAACTGTGTGATGTGCTAAGGGAGAAAAACAAAATGTGCAAGAAATGGAGGCAAGGGCATACCTCTAAAGAAGAGTATCTGCAGGTTGATAGGCACTGTAGGTCAGGCATCAGAGAGGCCATAGTTCACAGTGAGCTAAAGCTGGCCAGGTAGGCTCGCTACAACGAGAAAATCTTCTTCAGGTATGTGAGGAGCAAATGTAAGATGAAAGAGGTGATGGGCCCACTGTTGGGTGAAAATGGAGAAAATCTGACAGAAGACAGAGAGAGAGCAGAAAGGCTCAGTGCCTCAATTTGCCTCATATAGAAATGGTAGTAGGCAAGTCATGGCATCAAGGCTGCTGGTTGACAAGGACAGAGAGGTAGTTGAGAAGCACCTGGCTGCACTGAATGGGTACAAATCCCCGGGGCCAGATGGTATGCACCCAAGAGCGCTCAAAGAACTTTCTAGAGAGCTTGCAGAGTCTTTGTCCATTATCTTCCAGACCTCTTGGAGGAAAGAAGATGTGCCACAAGACTGGAGGAGGGCAGATGTTATCTCAATTTTCAAAAAAGGGAGGAAGGATGACCCAGGAAACTACAGGCCAGTCAGTCTGACCTCTGTCCCAGGGAAGATACTGGAGCAGATTTTAAAGGGATCAATCTGTGAGCATCTAAAGGACAACTCAGTGACCTGGAGAAGTCAGCACGAATTTGTCCCCAACAGGTTCTGCCAGACCAACCTCATTTCCTTCTTTGATCAAGTGACAAGCTTACTGGATCATGGGAATGCTGTTGATACTGTTTACCTGGATTTCAGTAAAGCTTTTGACAGGGCTCCCCATGATGTTCTGATGAGTAAACTAAAGGACTGTGGACTAGGCTCTAGGATAGTTAGGTAGATAGGGAACTGGCTGGAGAACCATACTCAAAGAGTAGTTGTCAATGACACTTCATCTGAATGGAGAGAGGTGTCCATTGGGGTGCCACAGAGCTCGGTTCTGGGGCCAGTATTTTTCAATATTTTAATAAATGATCTGGATGAGGGTGTGGGCTACTCATTAAATCTGCAGATCACACCAAATTGGGAGCAGCAGCAAACACACCAGAAGATATAGAATTCAACGAGATCTGAACACGCTGGAAAAGTGGGCGGATGTGAACAAGATGCAATTTAACAAGGACAAGTGCCAAGTTCTACATCTAGGTAACAGAAATGAGGAACATGCATACAGTGTGCAGTTTTGGAGGCCCCAGTTCAAAAGGGATGTGGACAGAATGGAGCTGGACCAGAGGAGAACGACGAGGATGATAGGGGGCCTGGAGACCAAGCCTTTTGAGGAAAGGCTAAGGGGCTTGGGAATGTTTAGTCTGGAGAAGAGGAGGTTGAGGGGGGACATGATTGCTTCCTTTAAGCAGGGGTCATTTCGTAGAAAAAGAGCTGCAGGAGCTCATTAGCATGCCTAATAAGCTATTAGCATATGCCACGCCACTTGACATCACCGGAAGTGATGTAAGAATGGGAAGCTAAAGGGGGGGCATCTTCAAAAGCCTCCCCTTCCCTTTCCCAGCCGGCCTGCCAAGGCGGGCTGGGGGGGGGGAAGCGAAGAGAGAAGGGGTTTAAAGTTTAAACCCCTTCTCTTTGGAGTCACACTGCCACTGTGGCACGATCTCTCCATTGTATTCTATGGCCCCATAGAATAGAATGGAGGAATTGTGCCACTGCTGCGGCATGACTCTAAAGAGAAGGGGTTTAAACTTTAAACCCCTTCTCTCTGGAGTCGCACCGCAGTGCCGGCACAATCTTTCCATTGTATTCTATGGGGCCGTAGAATACAATGGAGAGATTGTGCTGCTGCTGCAGCGTGACTCTAGAGCAAAAGCGCTGGGGGGTGGGGAGTTGGGGGCGGGGCTTGCCGCCACTGCCATTTGTTCCCACTCCTGGGCTCCTGGAGCGGTGCTCTGGCACGGTGCTCCAGGAATATGTCATGAATCTCCCGCCGGAGCTCTTCTCGCTGGGCCTCATCCACTGCGTCTGATCCTCTATATCACCGTCATACCTCCCAGCATCTTATCCACTCTCCGCAGTGAAAATGTAGTCATAGCGACTTGCACCCCCCTGGGTGGGGGATAGTTATCCAAGACTCTCTAGTGTCCACGGAGAGTCAGGCCCATGAATAAGGATCGTGCCAGGGCCTCTCCAAACCATACATATCCACTCCCCCACTAGCCCCCAAGAGTGGCATAGTGGTGATGGGGATCCCGGTCATCACTGGGATCTCTTCAGCCAATGTGACTGGAACGTCCCCGTTCTCTTCGCCACTCATGGTGAGGTGCGAGGTCCGGGGCTATAAGGAGGTCTGACAATCTGTCAGAGTCCCACAGCAATCAGTTCTCAACAACACTCCTTCAAGAGGTTCACATTTATTGAGTACAGTAAAGGCAGGTCTTTTGAGCATACATTCATTATCAGAACTAAAAGCAAGCAAGCACAGGCTAGTGATATACAGAAATCAAAAAGGGTCAGTGGGATGTTCGGGGCCAATCAGAAGTTACGCAAAAGCCCGCCTAACCTAATGGGTAAGCATTCCCAGGGAGAAGGAGTAACAAGGTACCAAGATAACCAGCTCAGACTAACGGATGATAAGGGTGCAGGGAGAAGTGAAACTAAACATTCCAGAGAAACAGACAGAGGTAATTTTATCCAGTGTTCAGCATCCCCCCCCCACCAGTCCATGGCAGCTGTGGAGCTGACACCTGTTATGTAACAAATTATCCCAGAAGATTAGAAATATCTGCAATTTATATCTTCACTAAGGAGTCTGAGGCTGCAAGACACAAGCTACACACTCTGGAGTAATCCTATGGAAGTAGCCCTCTGGAGTAAGCAGATTTGTAACATTCTTCACTTTCACACCACCGTTGCCTCAATTCCTTTAGTCACCTTTCTGCAACATCTCGTTGTTATAAAGTTAAAAATTCCAGTGGGCTAGTGCAAATATGAGGCTACTCAGCTTTTTGGATCCTGCCTGCTATCTTCACAGGGAAGCCTCTTGCTTCCTTGTGAAAATTGAAGCTAATAAAAAAAACCTTCACTTGACTTCAGGAGAAAAAAGGACTATAATTTTGGAAATGTGTGTATTAAAGGGCTTTTCTGTCATCATATCAAATATTTCTTATATTGTCATTAGAGGGTGAAAAATACCTTTTGAGTACTTCCAGACAATTGTGGGGACAGGATAGCCTTCTGCGGAGCAGTTGAGAATGACAGCTTTTCCATAAATCCCATCTTGATCACTTGGCTGAACCACAAATCTAGGGGGGACTGAAGGGGGGGGGAGAGGAAAGAAAGCAGAATCATAGTGATTTACACTGCCAAAAAGCAAACCCCAAAAATGTATAGGAACAATATTTGCAGATAAGGCAGCCAATGTGGTAAAGGGCTGGATGAACTGAGGAGACTTGAGTTCAAATTACTGCTCAGATAAGAAGCTCATAAGTAAAGTTCCAATATAGTTTTTGGGAAGCTAAAATGAGATAATTATAATCTTATTGTTCCACTTCCCTAAGATCTTTGGAAGAAGCAATTTGCAAATATCCCTAACGAAAAGCATTGTTTTGCAAATGAAATCACAAACAATTTGTGAAAGTTATTATACAAAACCAACTTGATCTTCTCAACAGCTGCACCTTGGTAGGATGTACCTTATTAAAACAACAGCACCTCCTTACTAGGGCAAGATCACAAACCATGTCCTCACATCAAATCCTAGAGACCGACTGACTTCAGTGATTGCACGGATACATTGTATTTCATATTAAGTTTAACCATCTGTACTTATCCATCCATCTGAAACTACTTAAGAAATTGGATAGGTGATCTTTCCCAGTCCCCGAAGAGCAATTATAACTGGAAGAGACCTTCCACCATGTTAATAGGGCAGTCAACAGTAGCAGCAAAAAAGTTAAAAAATAATCACCAACTCAACAGTGAAACCATAAGTAGAAGTGTCAGTAAAAATCCATAACTAAGGGAGAGCACGTAAATACATAGAAACAAAACCCTGGGTTGGGCTCCCCCCTTCCTGAGACCAACCAGGAAGGAAGTGTTCACCATCTTCCAGGAAACCAATGACAGGGAGCTGATCTGGCATCTTGATAGGAGAATTCCAAAATATGGGGGCTATGGCTGAGTAAGCCCTTTCTTCCCTGCCCACCAACCTCACTTCAGACAAAGTAAGCATAGAGACAAGGGCAACACTAGATAATTCTAAATTACAGGCAGGTTCATGAATGTGACTGCTTCTCATTCAGTGGTAATAGTTTAAAAAGAGTTAAGATGACAGGCTGAGATTTTAATTCGCTGAACTCACCAGGTCCTTAAAGATCAATGTGATAGCTAATGAGCCTCAGAGTGTAATGACAAAATGGCTGAAGTAAATAGTCACAATATACTATGGCACTGATTTTTGAAAATTCATTTAAAATGTAAAGAACCTCTGTTAGTTTGAAATGTCAGAAATTATCTAAACTTTAGTAGAATAATAATCTAGGAAAAAGTACTTTAAAAAGCCAACTCGGCATAACTGGTCTTTATTTTCTATTTGGTTTCTATAAATTCAGGTGTCTTGCCAGCTAATTTTCCAGCACACCAAAACTAAAATACAACTATGAAACTTAAGAAGAGACTTATGACGCATTAAGAATCGCACAGATAGCTACAAATTATAGAAAAAAAATGCATTTATTGAAAATAATTTTGAATAAATAATAAAAGGTAATTCTTAATAGTCTTTTCTTAGTTAAGTGTCATGGGTGTATTTTGGTTCTGGTGTGCTTTATGTCCATGGTACACTTTCTTTGAACTTCTTTGGCTAATTTTCTGGTGGTACTGGTGAGCATGCGTTATTCATTTTCAATGGAGGGATCAAAACTATGACCTTGGATCAGCTGCCTCCATTCAGATTGATGGGGTAACTCCTGTAGGCAGAGCTACTCTTTGCAAATTGAAACAGTTGTCCTCCAAAGAAATCAGTGGGTCAGGATGCTTAATTGTATCTTGCATGTTCCATGTGCATAATTCTAAAAAAAAGAGTACACTATAGTAGAAAATAATTTTCATTGATCCAATATTGATTCTTCTCTTCAGTGGGCCACTGGAATGATTAAACTGAATCTAATATTGGAATATTTGTGCTTTGCTTTTAGGTTCTTGCAGTTAAAAAGATGAAAGAAATTTAATAATCCAAAGCAATGGCTGATACATTAATGAATGAGATCATTAAGCTCTGCACTTAGCTGTTATTAAATCTGGTCATCACACCTTTGGAGTCAATTTAGCTGTGAAGTTTCTTGGAAAGAAGTGCATCTCTGAAGAAAGTGCATAGAGAGGCATGCTGATTACAGTGATGGAATGACAATGTTAAATATTATGTACATCTTTTAAAAATAGATTTCACTACTGCCACAGAAATTAGCAACAAGAAAACAACATTGGCTGTTCAGTGCCAACATGATCATTTGTCACTTTCACTTTCCAATCACAGACTCTTGCTCTGTTCTTTATTTACCAACTATCACTGAACTGCATGCAGTCAGGTGTTTACAAATCAGCCTTTTTAAAATCCTCTCCAAGATTTTGCCTGGGACAGAGGTTAAACTGACCAGCCTGTAGTTCCTTGGATCATCCTTCCTCCCCTTTTTAAAAAACAGGGCAACATTTGCCTTTGTCCAATCATTTGACGTATCACCCATCCACCAAGAGCACTCGAAGGCAATGGATAATGGCTCTACCAACTCCCAGGCTAGTTCTTCAAGCACTCTTGGGTCCATCCAGCCTAGGGGACCGATACCCATCCAAAGCATTCAGATACTTCTGAACAGGGGTCATTTCGCAAAAAAAAGAGGTGCAGGAGCTCATTACCATAACTTATTATCTTAAGTTATTTGCATATGCCACACCCCCTGACATCACCAGAAGTGTGTCAGAAGGCAACACCCACCACTCAGGCTCCACTGGACTGTTTTGGATTGCTAGCTATTAGTGCGGGGGGGGGCGTGCAGATCTGTCCTCACAAAGAAGGGAGAGCTTGTACCTGAATAAAACTTTGTCTTAAAGGTGCCACTGGACTGTTTTGGATTGCTAGCTATGGGGGGGGGGAGCACAGATATGCCCTCACAGAGGAGGGAGAACTTGTACGTGAAGGCGGGCTGTGGAGGGGCTCTGCAACTTACCTGGCTGCTTCTTGCTCCTCATGGTCCGACTGAGGGATGCTGGGAGCAGGGGGTGGGGCTTGTTGCATGTGTCCACCCCTTGGGCTCCTTACTGCCGGAGCTTTGCTCCTGTGCGCTCCCGCAGGAAATGACCTATGTTTCTGAATGACCTCTGCACTTATATCCACCTGCAAACTCAAATCCTGTTTACCACTCTCCCCAAGTCAGCCTCAGCTCTCCTTCAGAAAGAAGACTGATGCAAAAAAAAAAAGAAACAAAGAAGACTGATGCAAAATAGGCATTAAGCCTCTCTGCCGCTGTTTTATCCTCTGTCAAGTTTTCTCCATTTTCACTCAGTAATGGACCTATCATCTCCTTCACCTTCTGTTTACTCCTCATATAACTATAAAATAAAACCTTATTATTATTGTAAGCTTCCTTGGACAATCTTAGCTTATTCTGAGCTTTGGCGTCACTAACATCCACCCTACAGCTTTTATCACCCTATAAGTACTGTTCCTCAGTAATTCACCCTTCCATTTTCTACGCACAACCTGTATTTTTGCTCACCATTGAGCTCTCTGTTCACCCATGTCAGGTTTTCAGATCCCTTATCATGTTTCCATATTGTTGGAACAGCTATAGCTTAAGCCTGCAAAGCTCACGTTGAAAAAGAACCCACCATTCACTTGCCCTTTTCCCTTCCAACCCTCTTCCCCATGGAATCCTTCCCATCATCCAACATATGTGTTTGACTAAAAACACTCTTAATATCCCACAAAAGAGAGAATTCTAACAATATATGATTGCTTCCCCCAATGTGCCTACCACTCTCACCTTATCAACCAGCTCTTTCCTATTAATTAAAACCAAATCTAAAATAGCCACTCCCTAGTTGACTCTTCTACCTTTTGAAAGAGGGTGTTATCGTGTAAACAAATCCAGCCTAGGATGACACCTGGGTACCTGACAGAAAAAGTCTCCAAGCACACCAGGGAAATTAATATCACCTATAGCCACAAGATCATATTGTTTGGACACATTGCCATGAAGTAGGGCAATATGAGCAGGAGAGGCTGAAATGGTTGGATGTCTACCACCTCAACCAAAGGCCTTTTCATCTCCTCACATCCTCATTCAGGCCCATGATGATCCACTTCTAACAAGTCCACCACAACTGAACCTTCTGTCAAACTCTAAAATCAATCGGTCAGCTCCAGTGGTATAGAGTGTTGCCTAGCTCTACACCTCCTAGCGCAAACCATACTCCATGACTGAGATGCCTCCAATTTATTATCCTTCTGATCAGTCTCTCCATCTCTTCATAGAGCCTGTTGGGTCTTATCAAGGAAATTTCCTCCGTGCCTAATCTGTTGGAGAGCAGCAATACATTCCTCCAGGCCACCTACCTTCTACAACAGAGTCACCAGTTTACATTTCTGGCAAATATAATCTCTGCTTATCTCTGGGAGGAAAACAAGCATATCACATACTTTACAGGTGACTATGAACCAATCCTCTTTATCCATCTCTATCCACTCTGAGTCCCAAACAGGAGGAAATAGCTATTTTAAAAAATCCCTCTGTCCTAAAATAAAAACTGCTACAGGTCTAACCCTTCATTCACTCATCAGTGCACTTTTTTATAAATCCAGCTGAGATTTATCTTGCCAGCTCCACGCCTGGAAGAACTAATATTTTATAAACCAGCAGCAGATGGAAGGACCATCAACACCAACCACAGTATGCTGTGGCAGGCTTCTAATCTAGTCTGGAGCTTCACAGCCAAAACCATTACAATTTTTAAATGTAATTAAAAATAGATGAATAACCTGATAAAGTAGTCAAAATCTAGTTGTCAAATAAAAACTAAAAACTCTTCATAAACAACTAAAAAAAAGGTGCAGAACATGCCAATCACATCCAATCATGTCTGATCATGTCTAATCATGCTTCTCCCATGCCATGTTTTGTGTACTTTGGGCCCTGAGGCCTTTCTTTTATCAATGAAGGACTTCCTACAACTGTCAGTCACTTGTCACCGAGATGGTGAGCCTGTGTCTGGGCTGTACATCTTCAGGTGTAGGCTCACATGACTGAACAATCCCCCACAGAAAAATTCCCTGCAAATACTATGCCAGGAACAATGTTCCCTCTAAACTGTGGAGTCTTGGGAGCAAAAATTCTACTTTGTGAGCTACTGACATTAAAGTTGTGAGTGAGTGATTTGGCTACTGCATACATTAGTTTGCTCTGGAGCCATCCTTCCTGAGCTGAGACAAAAAAGTGTGAGCCGGAGGCTAAAAAACTGTGAGCTAGCTCACCCTAACTCAGCTTAGATGGAACACTGGCCAGGAACATATGTTCTTGCCTAGCCTTCTCTTTGATATGCAAGTTTTCTGTGAGAGAATTAATTTTAGTATGGAGGAGCATTATCTTAAGCATTTTCCAGTAAGCCCCAAACTGATTGAAACCACAGACCATATCAATTTTTTTATTTCGGTACTGATTTGCTTACATTCTAAATTAATTATCATCTCTCCTTTATTATAAAGGAGTTTTGGGTGCCAGAATTCTAAAATGCGCCCCGTTAGTGTATGGGCGGAAAATATGCCACTCAGAAGAGCTGCCTCCAATGACTGGCTCCCTCAGCCAACCTGCCCTGCCATTGGCTGGGTGGCTGGGAGGGAAGGGAGCCAGTCATCGGAGAAAGCGTCTTCTGAGCGGCCATCTTCCCCACATAGACTAAGGGCCGCTTTCAGCCCAGCGGCGAACGGAGCCGTCCGCCGGCTTCCCCCCCTCCAGCCCCCATCCTGCCCAGCGAACGGGCCCTGCACGGCCCGTCCGCCGCCTCCCTCCCCT